>NC_052485.1:16709079-16802352 GCF_009730915.1 Dioscorea cayenensis subsp. rotundata | reverse complement strand
AGAATGGCAACTCAATAAAAAACATAGGTCATTGTTTTGATTTAAACAGTAGTCACATCCTCAAAAAGACTGACTAGGGCCCTGAAAGAAAGCACCAAGAGACACTACTGCTAACAAAATGACATGACCATGGCTCCTGAACAAAATAGGAGATTGAGCTACCATAAGATAAAGGAGCCTCACATCCGAGATATCCGTGCACCCTGTCTGTAACGATGGACACTCCCCAAACATGAGCCACTGACTAAAAATCAGGATATATTCAAAACCCCAGACAAGGGCCTTTGACCACAACAATAACCCCCGTTCTTATGCAATTCTCATATTTTCATTCAAACCCTAATCCTGTTTTCTTAGTAATGTTTTCTTTTTTCAATCAATCTGAATCCTATGTTTCTTTGAATGGTTGTTATGATGTATGAACCAAAACTCTGATCCTATGTAGAATGCCTCCAGTGACCAATCAAAACCCGAATAATATATTTTATTTTCTTAATGTCTCCTTTTTGTAATGCCTCCTATTTTTGAATAAAAGTCCTAATCCTATGTTTTATTTTTGAATGCTCACCATATCAAAACCCCTAATCTTATGTTTTGTGAACGCCTGCTTATTTTCAGTATCGTGCTCATTAATTGTATGTTTTATTTTTGTAATATCACATATTTTTTAATCAAAACAAAAATCCTAAGTTTTTTATTTGTAATGCTTAATATTTTTTAATTAAAGCTCTAATCCTATTATTATTTTTTTCTAAATATGTAAGATTTTTTAATCAAAACACTAATACTATGTTTTTCTTTGGAATGCCTCTTATCTTTCAATCAAAATCCTAATCCTATGTTTTCATTTCATAATGGCACCTAGTTTTGAATAAAAATCCTATTCCAATGCTTTCTTTTCGGAATTTCTACTATTTTTGAAACAAAACCATAATCCTATGTTTTCTCTTTTGAATGTCAGCAATTTTTTAATCAAAACTATAATCCTAAGATTTCTTTTTGAAATGTCAATGATTTTTTAGTTTTTAATGAAATCGCTAATCCTATGTTATGCCAGAGTAATGTCTCCTATTTTCAATGAAAATCCAAATACAATGTTTTCTTTATGAAATGTCTCATATTTGTCAATCAAAACCCTAATCCTATGTTTTCTTTTCGGAATACCCTATTTTTAAATCAAAACACTAATCTTATAAGTAATGCTGCTACCTTCTAATAAAACCTACTCCACCATGCTTTTCTGAGTGCTAGTGAATCATTTAGCTATCTTTATGTTTTTGAATGCTCAATCTTTTCTAACAAAACCCTAATCCTATGTTTTCTTTTAGAAATATCTCATATTTTCCAATCAAAACCCTTATTCTATGTTTCCTTTTCATAATGTCTACTATTTGCACCAAACCTAATTCAAATGTTTTATTTCTCACAGCCACCATTTAGAATAACAAAAATTTTAATCCAATGGTTATTTCGAATACCTACTTTTGCTGGAAAACCAGATCCTATGTTTTCTTAGAGTAATGTCTCCTCTTTTTCATTCAAAGCTATAATCCTATGTTTTCCTATAGTAATGTCTCCTATTTTTTAATCAAAACCCGAATCTTTTGTTTTCTTATATCCTATGTTTTATTTTTGTAGTGCCTACAATATTTAAATCAAAATGATGATCCTATGTTTTCTTACAGTAATGTCTCCTATTTATCAATCCAAACTCTAATCCTATGTTTTTTTTTTGGAATATCTCCTATTTCAACTGTCTCAACTTGCTATTTTCTTTTCCGAATTGCCCATTTTTAATCGAACACCGTCCCAAGGATTTCTTTCGCAATGTCTTCATTTTCTATCTGAACATTAATCCTTTGTTTTTCTGAATATGCGCTATTTTTGAATCAAAACACTAATCCTATGTTTTCTTGATTCAATATATCCGTGTTTTTACTCATAACCCTAATCCTATGTCTTCTTTTTGGAATGCAGACTATATTTCAATCAAAACCCTAACCCTATGTTTTCTTTTCGGAATATCAACTATTTTTTAATCAAAACCCTAACACTATGTTTTGTTATAGTAATGTAAAAAACCTAATCCTTTCTTTTCTTATTGGAATATGTAGTATTTTTGAAACAAAAACTAATCCAATATTTTCTTTTTGGAATGCCTACTATTTTTGAATCAATACACCAATAATATTTTTTCTTTCATAAATGTCCCCCATTTTTCTGTTTTTGAGCAAACCCTAATCCTATGTGTTCTTATAGTAATGCCTCCTATTTTTCAATTAAAATACTAATCTTATGGTTTCTTTTCGAAATGTCTCAATTTTTTCAATCTAAACCTTAATCTTATGTTTTCTTTTCAGAATGTCTCCTATCTTTCTATCAAAACACAAATCTTATGTTTTCTTTTAGATATATCTCATATTTTTCAATCAAACCCTAATCCTATGTTTCCTTTTTGGAATGTCTACTATTTTTGAATCAAACCACTAATCCTATGTTTTCTTTTTGAATAAAAATCCTAATTTTATGTGTTCTTTTTGGAATATCCACTATTTTTCAATTAAAACCCCAGTCGTATGTTTTCTTATTGCAATGTCTAGTATTTTTCATTCAAATCCCTAATCTTATGTTTTTTATAGTAATATCTCCTATTTTTAAATTAAAACCCTAATCTTATGTTTTCTTTTTGGAAAATCTCCTACTATTCAATCAAAACCCTAATCCTACTATATTTGAATCAAAACCCAAATCCCATTTATTCTTGTCATAATGTCTAATATTTTTAAATCAAAACACTAATACTATGTTTTCTTTCGTGAATGGCTCCTATTTTTTAACTAAAAACCATATCCTTCATATTTTGTTTTTCTGAAAGTCTGCTAATTTTTAATCAAAATCATTATCCAATGTTTTCTTTTCATAATGCCTCCTATTTTTGAATAAAAATCTTAATCGAATGATTTTTTTCGGAATGCGTCCTATTTTTTAATCAAAACCTTAATCTTATGTTTTCTTCTGGAAATGTCTGCTAGTTTTCGAACAAAACAAATAATCATACTTTTTCTTTTCACAATGTCTTATAATTTTTAATAAAAAAATAATCCTAAGTTTTTGTTTTTGGAATGCGTCCTATTTTTTAATCAAAACCAAAATCCAAAGTTTTTTTTTTCAATGCCAAGTATTTTTGAATCAAAACCCTAATCCTACGTTTTTCTTTAAGAATGTCTCATATCTTTCAATCAAAACCATAATCCTATGTTTTCTTTTCATAATGCCTCCTACTTTTTAATAAAAATTCTGTTCCTAAGTTTTCTTCTCGAAATGTCTACTATGTTTGAGACAAACCCTAATCCTATGTTTTCTTTTTAGAATATCTGCTATTTTTGAATCAACACAATAATCCTATGGTTTAATTGCGAAATGTCCCCCATTTTTAGGTTTTTAATCAAAACCCTATTCCTATGTTTCATTTGCAAAATGTCTAATTTTTTTCAATCAAAAACCAAATCCTATGCTTACTTTACAGAATACCTATTATTTTTTAATCAAAACACTAATCTTATTTTTTTATTTTGGAATGTCTCCTATCTTTCTATCAAAACTATAATCCGATGTTTTCTTTTAGAAATGTCTCATATTTTTCAATCAAAACCTAATCCTATGTTTTATTTACAGAATGGCTACTATTTTTGAATCAAAACCATAATCCTTTGTTTTCTTTTAGTAATGAATATTATTTTTGAATAAATATACTAATCCTATGTGTTCTTTTCAGAATGTCTACTATTTTTGAATTAAAGCCGTAATTATATATTTTTTTTATAGTGATGTCTCCAATTTTTCATTCAAAACTATAATCATATGGTTTTTTATAATAATGTCTCCAATTTTTCAATCAAAACCCTAATCTTATCTTTTCTTATAGTAACGGCTACTATTTTTCAATTACAATCCTAATCCTATATTTTTTTCTTTTTGTAATGTCTACTGTATTTGAATCAAATCCCTAATCCTATGTTTTCCTATAATAATGTCTCCTATTTTTCAATCAAAACCTTAATCCTATATTTTCTTTTCGAATATCTTCTATTTTTCAATCAAAACCCTTGTCCTATGTTTTCTTATCAGAATGGCTAATAATTGTGAATTAAAACCCTAATCTAATTATTTATTTTCACAATGTCTGTTATTCTTTAATCAAAACCGTAATCCTTTGTTTTCTTTTCTGAATGTCTGCTATTTTTTGAATCAAAACCATAATCCTATGCTTTCTTATAGTAATGTCTTCTATTTTTCACTCAAAACCCTTATCCTATATCTTCTTTTCAGAATGCCTAATATATTTCAATCAAAACCCTAATCATATGTTGTCTTTTTTGGAATGTCTTCAATTTTTGAAAAACCTAATCTGTTCTTTCCTTTTCAAAATGTCTGCTATTTTTGAAAAAAAACACTAATACTATGTTTTCTTTTTGGAAAGTCTGTTATTTTTAAATCAATTCCCTATTTCTATTTTTCTTTTCTAAATGTCCCCTATTTTTTGGTTTTTAATTAGAACCCGAATACTATGTTTTCTTATAGTAATATCTCCTAATTTTCAAACATAACTATAATCCTATGTTTTTTAGTTCAAATGTCTCATATTTTTCAATCAAAACCATATTTCTTTTGTTTTCTTTTCTTATTGCCTCCTTTTTTTTAGTCAATACACTAATTTTATGTTTCTTTTCGGAATATCACCAATCTTTCTATCAAAGCCCTAATACTATTTTTTTTCTTTTAGAAATATCTCATATGCAATCAAAACCGTAATCCTATGTTTTCTTTCCGGAATGTCTACTATTTTTTAAACAAAACCCTAATCCTATATTTCTTTTTGTAAAACCTCTTATTTTTTAATAAAAATCCTAATCCTTTTGTTCATTTTGGAATGTCTACTATTTTTGAATTAAAATTCTAACCTAATATTTTCTTATAGTAATATCTCCTATTTTTCAATCAAAACCCAAATCCTATGTTTTTCTTTTCATAATGGCTACTATATTTAAATCAAAACACTAATCCTACATTTTTTTCTTATCGCAATGTCTCCTATGTTTCAATCAAAGCAATGCCTCCTATGTTTTCTTTCCGGTATGACTCCTATTTTTGAAACAAAAACCTAATCCATCCTTTTCTTTTCCTAATGTCTGCTGATTTTTAATTAAAACAGTAATCCTATGATTTCTTTTCATAATGCCTCCTATTTCAGAATAAAAATCCTAATCGTATGTTTCATTTCAAAATGCCTCCTATTTTTGAATAAAAACCCTAATCTTATGTTTCTTTTAGGAATGTCTACAAGTGTTCAATCAAAACAATAATCGCATGTTTTCTTTTCATAATATCTCATATTTTTTATCAAAACAATAATCCTAATTTTTTAATCCAAACCATAATCCTATGTGTTTTTTTTCACAATGCTTACTATTTTTGAATCACAACCCTAATCCTATGTTTTCTTTTAGGAATGTCTCCTATGTTTTAATCAAAACCCTAATTCTATGTTTTCTTTTCTTAATGCTTGCTATTTTGAATAAAACTCCTATTCTTATATTTTCTTTTCGGAATGTTTGCTATATTTTAAAACAAAACCCTGATCTTATGGTTCCTTTTGGAATGTCTACTATTTTTCAATCAAAGCCGCAATCCTATATTTTCTTATAGTAATGTCTCATATTTTTAATTCAAAACCCTAATCCTATGTTTTATTACAGTATTGTCTCCTATTTTCAGTCAAAACCCTAATCCTATGTATTCTTTTCAAAATGTCTCATATTTTTCAATCAAAACAATAATCCTATGTTTTTTTTTGGAATTCCTCCTGTTTTTGAATCAAAACTATAATCTATTTTTTCTCCGAATATCTCCTATCTTTGTATCAAAATCCTAATATTATGTTTTCATTTGGAAATGTCTCATAATTTTCAATCAAAACCCTAATCCTTTATTTACTTTTCGTGATGTATCCTATTTTTATGAAGAAAAATTCTAATCAAATATGTTCTCTATTTAATATCTCCTATTTTTGAATTAAAACCCTAATCGAATATTTTCTCATAGTAATGTTTCCTATTTTCATTCAAACTATAATCCTATATTTTTTTATAGTAATGTCTCATATTTTTCTATGAAAACTCTAATCCTATGTTTTTATATAGTAATGTCTTCTATTTTTCAATTAAAACCATAATCTTATGTTTTCTTTTTTTTAATGCCTACTATATTTGAATTAAAACACTAATCCTATGTTTTTTTATAGTAATATCTTCTATTTTTCAATCAAAACCCTAATCATATGTTTTCTTTTCGGAATATCTCCTACTTTTTAATCAAAACCCTAGAAACAAGAATCATAAGGCTGATTTCAGGCTCAACATGGTCTAAGCATAGTCGTGCTTGGACTATGCTATCTTATTGAGTTTTTTGAGTGAATCGACTAAGTGCTTTACTGGGCCAATCAGGGGAAAGAGCGTAGTCGTGCTTCATCCATGCTTCTCCAGTGTATGATCGTGCTTCCCCCGTTTGACAGAAACTATCTTCAAACTGGAATAATCAAGGGAAAGAGCACAGTCACACTGAGACTGTGCTTGGCCCGAGAGCAGCCCCTTGCTTGAATTATCGCTGGGTCATCTCCAAACTGAAATAATCAGTGGGACAAAGCACGCCTGTGCTCAGCACGTGTTCAACTTGAGCACTTAGCAAAATCTTCATTCTTTGCTCGTTTCTTCCTCGATCTAACTCAGAAATGCTTCAAGCCCTAAATCCTACACAAAGAGAAATATACCTAGAATAGCACCGAATAGTCACAACAATATGCCAAAGGACGACTAAAACAATGAATTGAAGGCACAAAAATATGATATAAATGAACTCATCAAATTCAAAGCCATAATCCTTTGTTTTCTTATAGGAATAATTCATATTTTTTCACCAAAATCCTAATCTTATGTTTTCTTATAGGAATATCACCTATTTTTCAATCAAAAACCTAATCCTTTATTTTCTTTTTGGAATGTCTGCTATTTTTTTTTATCAAAACTCTAATCTTATGTTTTATTTTTGAAATGTGTCCTATTTTCGAGTATTGAATCAAAACCCTAATTCTTTTTTTCCTTTTTGAAATGCCACATGTTTTTTAATCAGAACCCTAATCCTATCTTTTGTTTTGGGAATCTCTGGCTATATTTACTTATTGGAATGTCTCCTATTTTTGAATAAAAATCCTAATTCTATGTTTTCCTTTCAGAATACCTTTATTTTATGAATCAGAACTCTAATCTTATGTTTTCTTTTGCGAATACCAGCTATTTTTGAATCAAAACAATAATTTTATGTTTTCTTTACATAATGTCTCATATTTTTTAAGCAAAACAATAATCCTAAGCTTTTTTTGGAATGCGTTCTATTTTCAGTAAAATCATAATCCTATGTTTTCTTTTTAGAATATCTACTATTTTTGAATCAAAACACTAATCCTATATTTTCTTTACATAATGTCTACTATTTTTGAATCAAAAAAATAATCCTATATTTCCTTATAGTAATGTCTTCTATTTTTCGTTCAAAATCTTAATCCTATGTTTTCTTATAGTAGTGTCTTCTATATTTAAATCAATACCCTAATCCTATGTTTTAATTTCAGAATGTCTACTATATTGTAATCAAAACCCTAGTCCTCTGTTCGCTTTTCGAAATGTCTCTTATTTCTCAATAAAAAAACTAATTCTTTCTTTTTTTTTTTGGGAAATGTCTGCTATTTTTTAAATAAAACCATAATCCTATGTTTTCTTTTCATAATGTGTCCTTTTTTTTAGTTTTCATTCAAAACTCAAATCTATTGTTTTCTTTTCGGAATGTCTCATTTTTTTAATCAATACACTATTCATGTCTTTTGTTTAGGGAACATCGGTTATTTTCAAATCAAAACCCTAATTGTATTTTTACTTTTCAGAAGGACTTCTATTTTTGAATGAAAATCTTAATCATATGTTTTCTTTTCCCAATGTCTCCTATTTTTCAATCAAAACACTAATTTTATGTTTTCTTTTCGGAATGTCTCATATTTATTAGTTTTTAATCAAAACAATAATCCTATGTTTTATTTTTGTGAATGTCTCTTATTTTTCATATTCTCTCCTATTTTTGAATCGAACCATAATCCTATGTTTTTCTTTCCAGAATGTCTCCTTTTTTTTATTTTTGAATGAAATCCCTAATCTTATGTTTCCTTTTTTGAATGTCTCCTTTTTTTAAAAAAAAAAAAATTTAAAAACTAATCCCATCTTTTCTTTTTGAAATGTCTCACATTTTCAACTAATACCCAAATCCTATCTTTTCTTTTCGGAATGTCACCTAAATTTTTATTTTCAATCAAAAATCTAATCCTATTATTTCTTCTCAGAATGTCTTCTAGTTTTGAACCAAAATAGTTATCCTATGTCTTTTTTGGAATGGCCCTTATTTTTTATTCAAAACCCTAATATTATGTTTTGATTTTGGGAATGTCTTGCTATGTTTGAATCAAAACAATAATCCTATGTTTTCCTAATGTAGTGTCTCATATTTTTCAATCAAAACCCTAATCCTATGTTTTCTCTCCGGAATGTCTACTATTTTTCAATGAAAACCCTCATGCTATGTTTTCTTATAGTAATGTCTCCAATTTTGAAATCAGAACCCTAATCTTTTATTTTCTTTCTGGAATGTTTACTATTTTCAATCAAAACTCTAATCCTATGTTTTCTTATAGTAATGTCTCCAATTTTTTTAATCAAAACCCTAATCCCAAGTTTCCTTTTAAGAATGCGTGCTATATTTTAGAAATGTCCCCTATTTGGCAAACAAAAAAGGAATCCTATGTTTTCAATTCTTATTGCGTCCTATTTATCAATTTTGAATGAAAAGGCAAGTCTATGATTTCTTTTCGGAACATCTCCTATTTTTCAATCAATAACTAATAATTTCTTTTTTCTTTACGGAATCTCTGCTATTTTTGTATCAAAACAGTAATCTTATGATTTCATTTCGGAATGTGTCTTATTTTTCAATTTTGAATCAAAACCCTAATCCTTTGTTCACTTTTTGGATTGTCTTATTTTTTTTTGAATGAAAACCCTAATAAATTTTTTTATTTTGGGAATATCTACTAATTTATAATTGAAAACCTAGTCATATGTTTTCTTTTCATAATACCTTCTTTTTTTGAATAAAAATCCACATCCTATGTTTTCCTTTTTAAAATGGCTCCTATTTTTGAATCAAAATCCTAATCTTATGTTTTCTTTTTGGAATGTCTTCTATTTTCGAATCAAAAGCCTAATCAAATGATTTCTTAGTGTAATTTCTTCTATTTTTCATTCGAAATCCTAATCCTATGTTATCTTATAGTAATGTCTCCTATTTTTCAATTAAATCCCTAATCCTATGTTTTCATATCGTAATGCCAAGCAAAACCTTAATCCTATATTTTCTTTTTGAAATGCGTATTGTAATAGAATCAAAACCCTAAGCCGATGTTTTCTTTTCACAATCTCTCTTATCTTTCAATCAAAATCAAAATCCAAATCCTATGTTTTCTTTTCTTAATATTTCTTATATATCATGTTTTAATCAAAACCCTAACTAATGTTTTAATTTCATAATGTGTCCTATATTACAATCAAAAACCTAATCCTTTCTTTTCTTTTCGGAATGTCTGCTATTTTGAATCAAAATACTAATCCTATGTTCTCTTTTAGGAATGTGTCCTATTTTTTAGTTTTGAGTCAAAACCCCAATCCTTTCTTTTGTTTTTTAAATCTCTACTAACATTTAATCAAAATGTGAATCCTATGTTTTCTTTTCGTAATGCCTCATATTTTTTAATAGAAATAATAATCCTACTTGTTCTTTTCGGAATGCCACCTATTTTGGAATAAAAACCCTAATCGTACGTTTTATTTTCAAAACGCCTACTATTTTTTAGTCAAAACAATAATATTATGTTTTCTTTTCTTAATAGCTCATATTTTTTAATCAAAACCCTAATCCTAAACGTTTTTTGCAATGCCTCCTATTTTTTAATCAAACCCCTAATCTTATATTTTGTTTTTATTAATGACTGCTATTTTTGAATCAAAACAATAATCCTATCTCTTCTTTTCGTAATTTCTCATATTTTTCAATCAAAACAATAATCCCTGGTTTTCCTTTCAGAAAGTATACTATTTTTTAATCAAAACCCTAATCCTATGTTTTAATTTTGGAATGTCTTATATTTTCTTTAATCAAAACCATAGTCCTATATTTTATTTTTGGAATGCCTACTATATTTCGATCAAAACCCTAATCCTATATATTTTTTTAATGGCTACTATTTTTGAATCAAAGCACTAATCCTATGTTTTCTTACTGTAATGTCTCATTTTTTTCAATCAAAACCTTAATCCTTTGTTTTCTTTATAGAATTCCAACTATATTTGAATCAAAACCCTAATCTTTTGTTTTATTTTAGGAAAGTCTCATTTTTTTTTTATGAAAACCCTAATCCTATCTTTTGTTTTTGGAATCTCTGTTAATTTTTAATTAAAATCCTAGTCCTATGTTTTCTTTTCGTCATGTCTCTTATTTTTGATTAAAATCTTAATCTTATCTTTTCTTTCTGGAATGCCTCTTATTTCTGAATCAAAATGCTAATATTATGTTTTCTGTTAGGAATGTTTGCTATTTTTGAATCAAAACAATAGTTGTATGTTTTCTATTCGTAATGCCTCATATTTTTTAATCAAAACTCTAATCCTTTGTTTTCGTATAGTAATTTCTCATGTTCAATCAAAAAAAAAACCCTATGTTTTCTTTTAGGAATGTGTCCAATTTTTCAATCAAAACCCTAATCCTAATTTTCTTTTTTTTTGGAATGTGTAATAAGTTTTTAATCAAAACCCTAATCCTATGTTTTCTTATATAATGCCTATTATTTTTCATTCAAAACTCTAATCCTATGTTTTGTTATAGTAATGTCTCGTATTTTTAAATCAACACCCTAATCGTATGTTTTGTTTTCGGAATACCTACTATATTTGAATCAAAACCCTAATCCTATGGGTTCTTTTCGGAATGTCTCCTATTTTTGAATCAAAACCCCAATCCTCTGTTTTTCTATTCGGAATGTGTCCTATTTTTCAGTTTTGAATCAAGACCGTCATCATATGTTTTCTTTTCATAATAACACTTATTTTTGAATCAAACCCCTAATATGATGTTTTCTTTTATGAATGTCTGCTATTTTTGAATCAAAAAAAATAATCGTATGTTTTATTTTTGTAATGTCTCATATTTTTTAATCAAAGCCCTAATCCTATGTTTCTTTTAGAATTCCTCCAATTTTTAAATCAAAACACTAATCTTATATTTTTGAATCAAAACCCTAATCCTATGTTTTCTTATAATTATGTTTCGTATTTTTCAATCAAAACTGTAATTCTTTATTTTTGTTTTCCGAAATATTGCATATTTTTTAATCAAATCACTAATCTTATGTTTTTTCCCGGATAATCTACTATTCTTGAATCAAAATCATATTTCAATGTTTTCTTATAGTAATGTCTACTATTTTTCATTCAAAACCCTAATCCTATATTGTCTTATAGTAATATCTCCTATTTTTCAATTGAACCCTAGATACAATGTTTTCATTTTAGAATGGCCCCTATTATTTAATCAAACCCGAATCCTTTCTTTTATTACCGGAATGTCTACTATTTTTGAATTATATTGTTCAAGATGGGATTATTATTAGCAGAGATGGGATTAGTGTTTTGATTAAAAAAAAACATAAATTCCCAAAATAAAACATATGATTAGAGTTTTGATTAAAAAATAGTAGACATTCTAGTAAGAAAAAAAAGGACTAGGTTTTGATTAAAAAATAGGAACGATGAGTGCATTTCATATCATATTTATTTACCCTCAATTCATTATTTTTCTCATCTTTTAGCATAATTTTGTGTCTATTCGGTGCTATTCTGGGTATAGTTGTCCAATGTGGAAGATTTTGGGGTTCGATGCAATTTGGAGTGAATTTGGTGATGAAACGAGCGAAGAATAAAGATATAAGCTAAGTGCTTAAGTTGAACACGGGCAGAACATGATCGTGCTCTGTCCCATTGATTATCTCTGCCAAGAGGCATGCCCAGTGAAAACTAAAGTAGGAGGTTGCTCACAGGTCGAACACGGTCAGGGCAAGATCATGTTTCTCCCATTGAATATTTCAAGTTTGAGGCATTTTTTGCTTAACAGGCGAAGCATGCTTCGCTTGCTCCTAGCACAATCTCACTCAAGTGAAACATGGTCCAAGCACAATCATGCTCCATCCCACTAAAAAAATCCAGCCAAGCACTCAGCTAATTCACTCAAAAGCTCAACCGAGGAAACATGGTCTTAGCACGATTGTGCTTAGCCCGTGTTGAGCCAAAAACTGCCTTTCTACTCCATATTTTAGGGTTTCACTCTCATCTTTGTTCTGAGATTCTTTCCTCCACCGGAAGGACCTTGAGGAGAAAGAAGATCAGGCTTCACCACACCTTCTAAGGAGATCAAGGACGAGTAAGAGGCACAAGGGAAGTGAGGTTAGCATATCGGAGCCCGACTAGGAAGATTATCTTGTGATGAAGGGAGTCATGTCTACTTTCCTTGGTTCTTTCTCTTTATCTTCCTTGTTGTACCCGCCCATGAGGGGATAACCGTCTGCGGTGCCCCGGGACGTAAACTATGATGCTTTGTATGCTTTCACTACTTGCTTTTAATGTTTACGGAGTTCTTTCGATTCTTGTGTTAAATCTTGTGTTGCATAACTCGATGAGTTTGATGTGCATAGTTGCTTTGGTAAAACTTGGTGTATGTATTACCATAGTTGTAGTTACCGTGTGTGATTGTAAAATTCCATTTGTTTGAAATGCACAGTTATCTTGGAAAAACTTGGTGTATGTGAGAACCATATATGCAACATTGTTTTCGAGCACACACTTGAATATTAGAATGTACCTAGTAGGCCTTAGAAGCAAGTCAGCATGCTATAGCTCATAGGGATCATCCTAGGGCATTGCTCTCTTGTTAAAATCTCAATCCTAATCACCCAACATCTCCATCTATTCTTTCCTTGTTAGCTTGTTTCTATTCTTTAAAACAACCAAATTCTTACTGAACTAGACATCGGAAGAAGACTTAGACTTTAAGTCTAGTCCCTAAGGTAAGACAACCCTACCCCTCATTGGGTACCACTTTACTACTTTTGTGCGACCCGTATACTTGCGGAGAGTGCATCAAGGAGCCATTCTGAAAAGTAAACATTGTATTTGAGGTTCAATTGAAAAATAGGAGATATTACTATAAGAAAATATAAGATTAGGGTTTTGATTTAAAAATAATAGACATTCTGTGGACAAAACATAGGTTAGGGTTTTGACTCAAATCTGATAAATAAGAGACATTAGGAAAAGAAAACATAGGATTAGGGTTTTGATTAAAAAATGCAGATATTTCCAAAAGAAAAAAATAAGATTATAGTTTTGATTAAAACATAGGAGGTATTCCGAAAACATAGGACTAGGATTTTTATTCAAATATAGGAACCATTAAAAAAACAAAACATAGAATTAGGGTTTTAAATAAAATTACCATAGATTCTCAAAACAAAAGATTGGATTAGGGTTTTGATTCAAACAAATGAGACATTTTGAAAAGAAAACAAAGGATTGGGTTTTGATTCGAAACTAAAAAATAGGACCTATTCGGAAAAAAACATAGGATTAGAGTTTTGATTCAAATATAGTAGGCAATTCGAAAGTAAAAACATAAGATTAGGCTTTTAATTGAGAAATAGGAGATATTACTATAAAAACACATAGGATTAGGGTTTTGAATAAAAAATAAGAGATAATACTATAATAAAACGTAGAATTATAGTTTTGATTAAAAAAAAGTAGACATTCCAAAAAACAAATAGAGGATTAGACTTTTGATTGAAAAATATGAGACATTACTATAAGAAAACGTAGGATTAGAGTTTTGATTAAAAACTAAAAATTAGGTAACATTTCCAAAATAAAACATAGGATTAGAGTTTTGATTCAAAAGTAGCAGACATTCCTATAAGGAAAAAAAAGGATTAGGTTTTTAATTAAAAGATAAGAGCCATTCTAAAAAGAAAACATAGTATTCGGGCTTCGATTGAGAAATGGGAGACATTACTATAAGAAAACATAGGATTAGGGTCTTGATTCAAAAATAGTAGATAATCTAAAAAGATAATATAGGATTAAGGTTTTGATTGAAAAATATGACACATTTCGAAAAGAAAACATAAGATTACGGTTGATAGGAGACATTACTATAAGAGAACATATTATTAAAGTTTTGATTAAAACCTGAAAAATAGAGAACAAGTCCAAAATATAACATAGGATTAGGATTTTGATTCAAAAATACGTGCCACTTCGAAAAGAAAATATAGGACTAAGGTTTTGATGGAAAAATATCAGACATTATGAAAAGAAATCATACGATTACTGTTTTGATTATTAAAATATTAGACATTCACAAAAGAAACATAAGTAAGGGTTTTGACTAAAAAAATGAGCCATTACAAAAATTAGAATTGGGGTTTTGATTAAAAAATATGAGACATAACAAGAAGAAAACATACGATTATTGTTTTGATTAAAAAATAACAGAAATTCCCAAAAGAAAACATAAGATTAGGGTTTGATTCAAAAATAAGAGCATTGCAGAAAGAAACATATGATTAGTAATTTTGTTCAAAAATAGGAGCCATTATGAAATGAAAACATAGGCAGAGATTCCCAAAACAAAAAAATAGGAATAGGGTTTTGGTTCAAAATTGACAAATAGGGAACATTATGAAAAGAAAGGATTAGGTTTTTTCTTGAAAAAAGGAGACATTACAACAAGAAAAAACATAGGATAGGACTTTCATTCAAAACTGATAAATAGGAGATATTAAGAAAATAAAAATAGGATTATGGTTTTGATTAAAAAATTTCAGATATTCCCAATAGAAAAAATTAGATTAGGATTTTAATTAAAACATTGGAGGCATTCCGAAAAGAAAAAATAGAATCAGGATTTTTATTCAAAAATAGAAAGTATTACGAACACATAACATAGAATTAGGGTTTTGATTAAAATTAGCAGAGATTCAAAAAACAAAAGATGGGATTAGGATTTTGATTCAAAAATGTGAGACATTCAAATGATTAGGGTTTTGATTCAAAACTAAAAAATAGGACACATTCCTAAAAGAAAACATAGGATTAGTGTTTTGATTCAAAAGTAGTAGACATTCCTGAAAGAAATGAAAGGACTAGGTTTTTGATTTAAAAATAGGAGACATGTTGAAACATATTCTAGGGTTTTGATTCAAAATTGATAAATAGGATACATTAAGAAAAGAAAACATAGGATTCGTATTTTTATTGAAAGATAGACATTTGGTAAAGAAAAAATAGGATTATGGTTTTGATAAAAATATAGTAAGCATTCTGAGAAGAAAAGATAGGATTAGTGCTTAGATTGAAAAATAGGAGACATTGTTATAAGAAAACATAGGAATAGGTTTTTGAACAGAAAATAGGAGGCATTACTATAAGAAAATGAAGTATTACTATTTTGATTAAAAATAGTAGATATTCCGAACAGAAAACATAGGATTAGGGGTTTGAATGAAAAATATGAGACATTGTGAAAAGAAAACATAGGATTAGGGTTTTTGACTATAGATGACATTTTCATATAGGACTAGGGTTTTGATTAAAAAGACATTCCAGATTAGGTTTTTATTGAAAAATTAGAGGTATTCCGAAAAGAAAATATAGGTTAGGGTTTTGATTCAAAATTGATAAATTACTGACATTAGGAAAATAAAAATTGGATCAGTGTTTGGATTGAAAAGTAGGAGACATTCCCAAAAAAACGTTGGATTAGGGCTTTTATTAAAAAATAGTAGTCATTCTGAAAATAAAGGAGACAAAATAGCATGCATTCTGAACAGAAAACATAGGATTGTGATTTTGATTCAAAAATAGAAAATATTCCAAAAAGGAAAAAAAGGATTTGGTTTTTGATTGAAAAATAGGAGAAATTGCGAAAATAAAACGTAGGTTAGGGTTTTGATTCAAAAATAATAAATAGGTGACATTAACAAAAGAAAACATAGGACTCGGGTTTTGACTGTTAGATAGGAGACATTTCGTGATGAAAAATCGAATTAGGGTATTGCTTTAAATATGTAAGCCATTGCGAAAAGACAACATATGATTAGGATTTTGATTAAAAAATAGTTGATATTATGAAAAGAAAACGTAGGATTAGGGTTTTGATTCAAATATAGTAGCCATTCCAAAAAGAAAATATATGATTAGAGTTTTGAATGAAAAATTAGAAGACAATACTAAATCCTTTGTTTTCTTTTCAGAATAGAAGAAACAAAAACATAGGATTCGGGTTTTGATTGAAAAATAGGAGACATTCTAAAAATATAACATAGGATTAGGGTTTTGATTGAAAAATAGTAGGCATTCCGAAAAAAAAATATAGGATTAGGTGTTTCACTGAGAAATTTGAGACATTAGAATAAGAAAACATAGGATTAGGGTTTTGAATGAAAACTAGGACACGTTATAAAAAGAATTATAGGATTAAGGTCTTGATTCAAAAATAGCATACATTCTGAAAATATAAGAAAAGATTATTTTTTTATTGGAAAATAGGAGAAATTCCTAAAAGAAAGCATAGATTAGGGTTTTTATTCAAATTATTAGATAGGAGACATTAAAAAAAAGAAAACATAGGATTCAGTTTTTTATTGAAAGATAGGAGACATTCCGAAAGGAAAAACATAGGATTAGTGTTTTGATTAAAAAATAGTAGACATTTCGAAAAGAAAAGAAATGTTTAGTTTTTCAATTAAAAAATAGGAGACATTCCATAAAGTAAACAAAGAATCAGGGTTTTCATTAAAAACAGAAAAAAGGACACATTCCGAAAAGAAAACATAGAATTAGGGTTTTGATTCAAAAATAGAAGACATTATGAAAAAAAAGAAAAGATTAGGTTTTGATTGAAAAATAGGAGACATTCCAAAAAGAAAATACATGATAGGATTTTGATCCAAAATATATAAATAGGAGACATTATGAAAAAAAAATATAAGATTCTTGTTTTGATTGAAAGATATTAGAAATTCAAAAAAGAAAAAATAGGATTAGATTTTCGATTCAAATATAGTAGGCATTCTTAAAAAAAACAAAGGATTATGGTTTTTATTTAAAAATATAAGACATTACTATAAGAAAATTAGGATTAGGGTTTTGAATGAAAAATAGGACGCATTCCAAAAAGAAAACATTCTATTAGTTTTTTTTATTAAAAAATAGTAGAGATTCCAAAAAGAAAAGAAAAGATTAGGTTAGGGTTTTGATTAAAAGATAGGAAAGATAGGATTATGGTTTTGATTCAAAAAGCAAATCTTATGTTTTCTTTTGAGAATGTCTACTATTCTTGAATCAAAACCCTAATCTTATGTTTTCTTATAATAATGTCTTCTATTTTTCAATCAAATCCCTAATCCTATATTTTCTTTTTGCAATGTCTACTATATTTGAACAAAAACCCAAATCCTATGTTTTTCTTTTCGGAGTGTCTTCTATCTTTCAAATAAAACCCGAATCCTATGATTTTTTTAATGTCTAATATTTCTCAGTTTTTAATCAAAAGCCTAATCCTATGTTTTCTTTTCGAAATGTCTCGTATTTTTCAATCTAAACCCTTATCCTATGTTTTCATTTCTGAATGTCTAATATTTTTGAATCAAACTCTAATCCTATATTTTCTTTTTGAAATGTCTCTTATTTTATGTTTTGAATCAAAACCCTAATCCTATATTTTCTTTTCTGAATGTCTCATATTTTTCAATCAAAACCCTAATCCTAAGTTTTTTTTTGAATGCCTCATATTTTTTAATCAAAATCATAATCTTCTGTTTCCCCAAAATAGCAGACTTTCCCAAAAGAAAACATAGGATTAAGGTTTGATTGAAAACTGATAAATAACATAGATGAAGAAAAACCTAATCCTATATTTTCTTATTCTAATGTCTCCTATTTTTCTATTAAAACCTTAATCGTACATTTTTTTTTTCGAAATGCCTACTATATTTAAACCAAAACCCTAATGTTATATTCTTTTTCGGAATGTCTCCTGATGAGTGCAATTCATGTCATATTTTTCTTACTCCCAATTAATATACTTTTGCTTGTCTTTTAGCACCTTTTGTATATATCGATGCTGCTTTCGGTGTTTTTGTTCATGGTACAGGAAATTTAGGATCAATTAAATTTGAAGTGAATTCGAGGACAAAAGCAGCAAGGAATGAAGAATTCTTCTAGGCATTCAAGCTTAGCACGGGCAGAGCATGATTGTGCTCTGTCCCCATGATTTGCTCTGTTTGAAGTCATTTGAGTAACTGACCAATCATGGGGGTGCTTCTAAGCCAAGCATGATCGAGGTATAGTCGTGTTTCTCCCAGTGAATATCCCTGGAATTGAAGCACCAAATGCTCATAGGGGAAGCACACCCAACATGCTCCTAGCACAGTCCTACTTAGGCAAAGCAAGGGTGAAGCATGATTGTGCTCCTTCCTGTAATGATTGTTGGCTGATACTTAGCCGATTCACTTAGAAATCTCACAAAAGAGCATGGTCTAAGCTCGGTGGTGCTTAGACAGTGTAGAGCCTAAAAACAACCTTTTTAACTCCATATTCTAGGGTTTCTCCTCATCTTTTGTTCGAGGATTTTCTTCTCCACCGAGAGAGCATTGATGAGGATGATGATCAAGCTTCACCACAGTTATTAAAGATATCAAGTTCAAGTTGGAGGCTCAAGAGAAGTGGTGCTGGGTCATCCATGAAGCTTTTGAATTACAATTGAGGGGAGATTAGGAAAAGGGAGATCATGAATTCTTACCATAGTTCTTTCTTTCCTTCTTCTCAGTTGTATCAATTCAAGATGGGCTAACCATTTTGCAGTTCCCCGGGATGTTGAACTATCTTGTTCTTGGTGCATTGAATACTTGTTTTTCTTTTGCCTATGGGGGTTTAATGTATTCTTGTGTTTTTCATGTGTTTGCATAAATTGACATGCTTCATTTGCGTACATGCTCGTAGTTTTCAATCAAAACACTAACCTATGTTTTCTTTTCGGAACGCCTCCTAATTTTCAATCAAAACACTAACCTATGTTTTCTTTTGGGAATGTCTACTATTTTTTGAATTAAAACCATAATCCTATGTTTTATTTTCAGAATTTCTACTATCTTTAAATCAAAACAAGAATCCTATGTTTTCTTTTCATAATGTCTCCTACATATCAGTTTGGAAGCAAAACCCTAATCCTATGTTTTTTTATAGTTATCTCTCCTATTTTTCAATCAAAACCGTAATCCGATGTTTTCATTTTGGAATGCCTATTATAATTGACTCAAAACATTAATCCCATGCTTTCTTTTTGTAATATATCCCTTCTTTCATTCAAAACCCTAATCCTATATTTTCTTTTCGGAATGTCTACTATCTTTCAATCAATGTAAGAATCCAATATTTTGTTTTCTTAATGTCACCTATTTATCAGTTTGGAAATAAAACCCTAATCCTATGTTCTCTTATAGTTATGTCTCCTATTTTTCAATCAAAACCAAAATCCTATGTTTTCATTTCGGAATGCCTACTATACTTGGATCAAAACCTAATCCTATGTTTTCTTTTTCTAATGTTTCCTATCTTTAATTCAAAACCCTAATTGTATGTATTTTTTTCGAATGACTATGATCTTTCAATCAATGCAAAAATCCTATGTTTTCTTTTCTAAATGTCTCCTATTTATCAGTTTGGAAACAAAACCCTAATTCTATGTTTTGTTAAAGTTATGTCTCCTATTTTTCAATTAAAACTGTAATACTATGTTTTCATTTCGGAATGCCCACTATATTTGAATCAAAACTTTAATCCCATGTTTTCTTTTCGTAATGTGTCCTATTTTTCAGTTTTGGATAAAAACCCTATCCTTTTGTTTTCTTTTCGGAATGTCTCCAATTTTTGAAACAAAACCCTAACCTATTTTTCATTAAAAATCCTACTCCTATGTTTTTCTTTTCAAAATGTCTCATATTTTTTAATGAAAACCATAATCCTATCTTTTTCCTTTCGGAATGTCTCATTTTTTTAAATCTAAACCCTAAACCTTATTTTCTTTTGGGAATCTCTTGTAATTTTTAATCAAACATAAATCTTTTGTTTTCTTTTCGGAATGTCTACTTCTTTTAATCAAATATCCTAATCCTATATTTTCTCTTCGGAATGGCTACTATTTTTGAATCAAAACCATAATCTTCTGTTTTCTTTTTGGAATGTCTACTATTTTGAATAAAACAATTATCGTATGTTTTCTTTATGTAATGTCTCATATTTTTTTTAATCAAAAAACAAATCCTGAATTTTTTCTTGTTTGAAATGCCTCCTTTTTTTCAATCGAAACCCTAATCTTATGTTTTTTGGGCAGTGCCTCTTATTTATAAATCAAAATACTAATCCTATATTTTCTTTTGGAAATGTCAGCTATTTTGAATGAAACCCCTAAACATATGTTTTTCTTTTGGAAATGTCCCTTATCTTTCAGGTTTTAATCAAAACCCTAAACTTATTTTTTTTTATAGTAATGTCTCCTATTTATCAATCAAAAACCTAATTCCATGTTTTTTTTTCCGGAATGACTTCACCCACATTGGCAATCCTGAGGATGGTATTTTAGCAACAACCACAGATATTAAAAAGGAGGTTGTGGAAGATTCAGTTTCAGAACCAATAGAGCCCGCCTATTTAGAGAAGACGCTCAAGGAGTTACCGACACATTTAGAATATGAATTTTTTGATGCAACCCTCAGATGCCAATCATTATTTCATCCACACTCAATGCATGCCAAAAGGAAAAATTGGTGGAAATGTTGCAAGTGCATAGGAAGGCCATAGCCTAGAGTATCTCCGACATCAAAGGGATTAATCCATCATTTTGTACGCATAAAATTTTGATGGAGGATAACATTAGACCCAAGGTTCAATTTTAAAGAAGATTGAACCATAATATGATGGAGGTGGCCAAGAAGGATGTGAAAAAACTTTTAGATGCCAGAATAATTTATCCAATCTAAGACAGCCCATGGGTTTGTCTAGTCCAAGTTGTGCCGAAAAAGGGAGGAATGATAGTGATTACAAACGAACACAATGAATTGATCCCTACTTGTATAGTAATTTGATGGTGTGTTTCCATAGATTACGAGAAGCTGAATGATGCTACATGTAAGACCATTTTCCCTTACCATTCATTGATTAAATGTTAGAACGACTATCAGGTCACAAGTACTACTGCTTCGTTGATGGAATGCCCGGATACCTTGAGATTCCAGCTACTCCTAAAGATGAAGAAAAGACCACTTTCACATGTTTGTATGGTACATTTGCTTATAGGAGAATCCCTTTTGGTCTGTGTAATGCCCCAGCAACATTTCAAAGGTGTATGATGTCGATCTTCGATGAGTTTATTGAAGACTTCATAGAAGTATTTATGGATGACTTCTCAGTCTTTGTGGACTCTTTTGATGGGTTCTTGGAAAATCTAAAATGTGTCTTTTCAAGGTGTGAGGAGACAAATTTATTGCTAAACTAGGATAAGTGCCATTTTATGGTAAGAGAGGGGATTGTGTTGGGTCACAAAATTTCTGGTGAGGGAATTATGGTGGATAAAGCCAAACTCAATACGATTACGTGGCTTCTACCACCTATTTCCATGAAGGATGTTCGAAGTTTTCTTGGTCATGTTGGTTTTTATAGAAGATTTATTAAAGACATCACAAAAATATCCAAGACAATGACAAAACTTCTAGAGAAGAACACACCTTTCATTTTTAATCAGGAATGTCACACAGCTTTCCAAATACTAAAAGAGAAGTTGGTCAAAGCACCGATCGTGAAGGCTCCTGTTTGGGATCAATACTTCAAACTCATGTGCGATGCAAGTGATTAGGCAGTTGGAGTGGCATTGGGATATTGACATACTAAGAAATTCCATCCAATTTACTGTGCGAGCAAAACTCTGACGCCAGCTCAAGGGAACTACACAATGACAAAATGGAGTTGTTAGCTATAGTCTACGCTTTTGATACGTTCAGATCCTATACGGTGCTATCTAAAGTTATAGTGTGTATTGATCATGCACCAATCATATACCTTCTTGACAAGTCAGATGTAAAACCTCTGTTGATTAGGTGGATACTTCTATTATAAGAGTTCAATTTGGAAATTCGGAACAACAAGAGTTCAGAAAATATTGTTGCGGATCACCTTTCGCGTCTTGTACACACTGATGCCGACGATAGAAGGCAGCCAAGGATTAATAATCTTTTCCATGAAGAACATCTTTACTGAATTGAAAATAGACCTACCCATGATGATGAGTGCCCTTGGTTTTCTGATTTTGCAAACTACCTGGTGGGACAAATCATCCCCTTGTAGTTCTCATACCATCAGCGAAAGAAATTCTTATCTGATGTCAAGCATTATTTTTTGGGAGGACCCCTTTTTATACAAACTTTGTACTGAACGGGTGGTGCGACGTTGTGTCTCACATGCTGAGGCATGGGAAATTTTGAAGCACTATCATTCAGGAAAGGTAAGAGGTCACTTTCGTGCAAATCGTACAGTTGACAAGGCTTTGGAAGCTGGTTTCTTCTGCCCATTGCCTTTTGGTGACGCTTAGAGGTTTGTTCAAACTAGCGATCAATGTCAAAGAAGCAGAAATTTATCCAAACTTGATGAAATGAGATGGATCTCCATTCAGCAATGTGAAGTTTTTGATGTTTGGGGAATTGATTTCATGAGACCCTTTCCAAGCTCAAATGGGAAAAGATATGTGTAAGTGGCAGTGGATTATGTGTCCAAATGGGTAGAAGCATAGGCCCTTCCTTCAAATGATACAAGAGTGATAATTAAATTTATGAAAAAATTTACTCTCCCGATTTGGCCCTCCTAGAGCAATTATCAGGGATCGGGGAACTCACTTTTGTAACACTCAATTTGAAAAGATTACTAAGAAATATGGTATTAACCATCGTGTTGCCACTACATATCACCCCCAAACGAGTGGTCAAGTCGGGGTCACAAACCATGAGTTAATGTGAATTCTTTGAAAGACTGTTCATCATAACAGACGCGATAAGTCAGAGCGCTTAGATGACACTCCCTGGGCTTACAAAATAGCATATAAAACCTCCACTGGGCACACACCCTATCATTTTTTTTATGGCAAAGTGTGTCATATGCCTGTCGAGATTGAGCATCAAGCATATTGGGCAATTAAACTGTTAAACCTGAACATGGGAGATGCACAAAAAAATAAAAGTACCAGTTAAATAAGTTGGATTAGCATAGAATGAATGCATATGAGAATTTGTTATTGTACAAGGAGAAGACTAGAAGAATTCATGACGACCACCTCAAGAAGGATAAGAAATTCGAAGTCGGGGAGACGATTCTCCTTTTCAACTCAAGATTAAAGCTTTTCCCTGGAAAACTTAAGTCTCGCTGGTCAAGATCCTACATGGTGATGTAGACGTTTTGTTATGGTGTGGTTGAAATTTCTCATCCCACTAAGGGAACTTTTAAGGTCTATTGGCATCAGTTGAAGCATTATGAAATGTGAAAAGAATACTTGCTTGTTCACATTGGTGGTGCTTTTTTACTTTATGAGCCCCCGAATGAACAAGTATGTTAAGCTACTGACATTAAACAAGCACTTCTTGGGAGGCAACCAAGTCATTGTGTTTTTCTTTTTGTTCATGCTATTTTGTTCTTACCATGTTTTTCATTTTGTTTTCTTTGTGGCGGTGTTCGTGATAATTTTAGTCTCTCACGGCATTCTTGGTTTGTTTGGCATATGTGCATCACTCTCTATCAGCACTAGCATTTCTATTGTCGGTCACAAAGGAAGGGACTGTGTCCTGGAAATTTTCAGGCTAAGCACCAGCTGTGCACACCCATGTTTGTGCCCCTGATTTTCTCTATTTTAAATTTTTGAAGCATTCTAGGGCGAGCATGGGCTAAGCACGACTGTGCCAAACTGGTCAGCATGATCCTTGAGCGATTTACACGATTATGCCCTTCCCATAGATATATTGGTAACTTTTCTTGAGAAAATCACGGGGAGGAGCACGCTTAAAGCCCGATCGTGTTCCACCCAGTAGTGCTTGCCCTAATCCTCGCACCCGCGCATGTGGTGCTTTACCCCTGCTAGAATGTTAATGGTTGGATCCTTTTGTCTTTTGAAACCCTTCACCGCCAACCTTTCCCATCCACCTCGACTCCTAGCCCCCTCCTTCCTCCTGTCGTGCTTTGGTCCTTTGTGAGGTTTAGAGTTCTTGCTTGTTTTGGTTCTGCCATTCCTCCTTTTCCTATCTTCTCCCTCGACCCTAGTAAGCAACCATTAGTTTTTCTTTTTTGTTGTTTTGAAATTTTTATTTCATCATTCTCTCAATTCCATTGTGGATCTTGTGTTAATTTCATTGTTTCATGCTCGATTTTGTTTGTTTTATTTCAAATATCTCTTTGTTCTTGAGCATAAGCGGTGTTGTGCCTTTAGGGACGATGGTCACCCGAAGCACGGTCATGCCCTCTTTAGGAACACGATCATGCTCTTGCCCTAAGCATGATTATCTCGACCAAACACACGCCACTGCTTTTATGTTGAGCATGGTCATAGTGCTCCTTGCACAACAGTGCTCTCCCTAATTGCTTGAACTGATTTGATTTACCTTCTCTTACAGATTATGCAAAGAAAGTAAACTTCCGCCAGGCCTTATAAGAGGCCCCAGGTTAGGAAGTCTGCTGCTAATTTTGAGTCAACGCCTGTGTTCTACGCTCAGATGCATTAGGACCAATTTGCTCGTCATTCTGGATGACGCTTTTTTGAGTCTCGAGAGATTGATTGGGATGTCCTCTGTGAGGTCGGATTAGAGGAGGAGATCAGTCAGCTGCTCAGTACTGGTGCCTGGAGACAGCTATTCCAAATCAATGATACCACTTATAAGCGGTTAGCACTTGAGGTGTTAGCCACATTCGAGCTCTCCAAGGGCATTGTTGCATTCAATCCCGTCGATTTGATATTGTTTTAGGCATTCGACGCGATGCACAGGTGAATCTCACAAATTTCTCCATCTGGTTAGGGATTTATGATGTCGAGTTCACTTAAACTCCTACATATGATACCCTATTGATCTCCCTACCAGGTAGGGAGTTATTAGAGGACGCTTGGCAGCGTTTTGGTAGCATTTCGACTTATGACCACCATCGGACCAAGGCCACCACCCTCCATTCTCCTGCACTCAGGTATATCCACTTCATCCTCAGTCACACATTGACAGGATGTGGTCATAGTACAAGAGTAGTTAGTCGCTCATAGTTTGATTTTCTGCTAAGTATACTGGACGGTTTCCATCTGTAACTAGGATATGAAGTTACAGTTTCTATTTGACACCAGGGTATTGATCCTCGCATTGGAGCCCTCTTCGTCTGCCCCTGTATCACTCGTCTGATCAGCCGTGTGGGCATTCTGGAGGGTACCAATAGGATGCGAGTGGTCAATGATGTGGCCCTTATGACCCTTGAGACGCTAAGGTCAATGGGGACACTTCAACGTGTCCTGACTGCTAAGAGGGTTGAGTAACATATCCAGTTGACCACCAATTATTCATCCACTGCTGCTAATAATCAACCCTAGAAAGGTGATTCTACCATTGCACCTCTACCGCCTACCACTATCTCATCACAGTAGTCACCGTCGTCGTCCCGTGCTTATCCTCACCACTCAAATCAGGTTACTTGCTCATCAGCAACTTTCCGGTCAGTCCAAAGGAGTGTGGCACGTATTGCTGAGCACTTGGGTGTACGGCTATCACCTAAGCCTGTTTCTCCCGTGCAACCCACTCGATACATTAGGATCGATAATTCTGATTTGAGGGTTTCTTAGGATGATTCCCCTCCTCTGCCAACAATTATCATCCTGAAAGTGCTCCATTTTGATTGCACAGCAGCCTTATGGTTTTATTTCATTATCTTATCGTTATATTTTCTTTTGTAGACTTTGTAGTTCAGTTAGCAAGTGGAGTCCCCTACTATAATATCATTTTGGTTTGTTTATTTTCAGTTGTTCTATTTTAGTTTATTTTTGATTATTTTCGTGAGCTTTACTTGTGTGTCTCCCTTTCTCTTAGGTTGTGTGGGTGCTTGGAGTTGGCAACAAGTTGAGAGCGGCAACATCACTCTCCGTGTTTGAGAAATTATGGTTTTGATGAATAACACACTTGTTGAGAGCGGTACCATCACTCTCTCTATTCAGTAAAGTTGCATGAACCTCCTTTTTCAACTTTTGTTTTCTATTTTTGTGATGCATGTCATACATCTTTACATTGAGGAAAATGTAATATTCAAGTGTGGTGGAGGGTTACATGCTTGCTTTTGTGGATGAGTGCTTTGCTAAGGATGATCTATGATTGTTTTGGTGGAAATTCTTAAACTTAGGGGGACATGTGTGTGTTCATAACTGTTGGAGCCAAATTGTAGACTTACTTTTACTTTAAACACCTAAAATTTGCCCTAGCTGTGGAG
The DNA here is from genome assembly GCF_009730915.1 of Dioscorea cayenensis subsp. rotundata. Taxonomy (NCBI): domain Eukaryota; kingdom Viridiplantae; phylum Streptophyta; class Magnoliopsida; order Dioscoreales; family Dioscoreaceae; genus Dioscorea; species Dioscorea cayenensis. Next base: position 16,775,551 of record NC_052485.1, on the reverse strand, counting down.
CCACATGTTTAGGATGTCAACTCTTCACTGTGGACAAGGTTCTTGTGTTTTTAAAAAAAAACTTGGAAGTCATATTCCTTAATAGGAGTGCCCTACTAGTCCAATTTTGCATTTCTGTTTGTGTAAAAAGATGGTAGAAAGAGCTATCGCCCTAGTAGAGTGAAAGACGCTTTTGAGTAGTCAAATTTTGGGCATTACAAGTGTACATTTGATGACTTACTTGGAGAAAAGGCTAACTCTAGGGTGTATGAAGTTACTACACACCTTTTTTTAGTGAAATTAAGGTCAAGTTGTGTTAGGTTGACTCCTCGAGGCTATGGGGCACTCAATTTAGGGCTATGCCCACACACAAGGTCTTTGAAGTAAAAATGTAGCCTTTTATTGAGCATTCATGTTTTACCTAACTCTGGTTGTACCCTCTATGCTTAAGAGATTCCCATTTCCTTGAGATTAGAAGTGATGCACTCATCTTTTGTTTTATTGAGTGATTTGAGATTGCTTGAGGACAAGCAACAATTTAATTGTGGGGGTATTTGATGATTGCATTTCATATCATATTTTTGTACCATCAATTCATTCTTTTACTCATCCTTTCGCATATTTTTGTGTATATTCAGTTCTATTCTGGGTATATTTGTCTTTGTGAATGATTTAGAGGTTCAAAGCATTTTGGAGTGAAATCGAGGAAGAAATAAGAAAAGAATTGAGATTTTGCTTAGTGCTCAAGTTGATCACTGGCAGAGCATGGGAGTGCTCTATCCCACTGATTATTTCAGCCTGGAGACCACTTGGTGATAATTCAAACAGAGGGGGCTCTTGGGCCAAGTACGGTCTCAGCAAGACCGTGCACTGTCCATTGATTAATAAAGTCCTAAGTTAGTTTCTATCAAATGGTGGAAACACAATCAGGATGCTCCTAGCATGGTCGTACACTGAAGAAGCACTGGTGAAGCATGACTGCGGTCTTCTCCCTGATTCTCCTAGGCGAGCACTTAGCCGATTTACTCAGAAAACTCAACGAGATAGCACGGTCCAAGAACGACTGTGCTTAGACCATGTCGAGCCTAAAATCAGCCTTACATCTCCAGTTTCTAGTGTTTCACTCTCATCTTTGTTCAAGAATTTTCTTCTGAACCAGGAGGACTTTGATGAGGACGAAGGTCAAGCTTTTAGGACACCATCTAAAGGGGATCAAAGGTGAGTCAGAGGCAAAAGGGAAGTGGGGATAGCATACAGAGCTAACTAGGAAGAATATCTTGAGAATAAGGGAGGCATGAATTCTTTAATTAGATCTTTCATTGCTTCTTCCTTGTTGTACTCATCCATTAGGGGCTAATCATCCACGATGCACCAGGATGTTAAACTATAATGCCTTGTATGCTTTGAATAATTTCTTCTAATGTTCTGCAGAGTTCTTTTGGTTTCTTGTGTTTGCATAACTTGATGTGTTTATGTGTTTGATTTGCATAGTTGCTTGGGTAAACCTCGGTATGTGGAGTGCCATAGTTGTAGTTGCCTTGTGTAATTGCAAAACTCGATGTGTATGATATCATAGTTATCGTAGCAAACCTTGTTGTATTTGAGAACCATAAATGCAACATTGCTTTTGAGCACACACTCGAACCAGAGAATGTACCTAGTAGGCATTAGAAGTTAGTCAACATGCTATAGCTCATAGAAATCATCCCTGGCCATTGCTCTCTTGCTGTTGAAACACTTGATAATAATCTGCCTAATAATTAACTAGTGATATCCTTTACTTGTTTTATTTTCCCTTTGGTAACCAAATTCTATTCTTGTTGAACTAGGGATTGGAAGAAGAATTTGTACTTTATGTCTAGTCCCTGTGATTCAACATCCTTACCCCTAAGGAGGTACCACTATATTACTTGTGCACAACCCGTACACTTGCGGATGATGCATCAGAATTAAAAATAGGAGACATTATTATAAGAAAACATAGGATGACGGTTTTGATTTAAAAATGTGAGGCATTCATAAAAGCAAACATAGGATTAGGATTTTTTATTAAAAATAGTAGTCATTCCGAAAAAAAACAAAAGATTAGGGTTTTGATTATAAATTAGCAGAGATTCCAAAAAGAAAAGATACGATTTTGGTTCAGAAAAATAAGGCATTCCAAAAAGAAAACACATGATTAGGGTTTTGATTGAAAAATTTGAGACATTCCGAAAAGAAAACATAGGATTAGAGTTTTGATTGAAAATAGGAGACATTACTATAAGAAAACATAAAATTATGGTTCTGATTAATAACCAAAAATATAGGGGACATTCGAAAAAGAAAACATAGGATTATGTTTTTTATTCAATAATAGTAGACATTCCCAAAAGAAAACATAGGATTAATGTTTTGATTAAAAAATAGGAGCCATTTGGAAAGGAAAACATAGGATTACGGTTTTCATAGAAAAATATGAGACATTACGAAATGAAAACATAGTATTATAGTTGTGATTCAAAAATAGCAGACTTTATCAAAAAAAAAATTAGAATAGGTTTTGATTAAAAAAATTTAGACATTACGAATAAAAAACATACTGTTATTGCTTTGATTCAGAAATAGCAGACATTCACAAAAGAAAACATAAGATTAGGGTTTTGATTCAAATATAGGAGGCATTCCGAAACCAAAAAATAAGATTAGCATTTTCATTAAAAAATAGGAGGCATTATGAAAAGAAAACATAGATAGACATTCCCAAAACAAAAGGTAGTATTAGTGTTTTGATTAAAAAAAATCAGACATTCAGAAATGAAGATAAATGATTAGGGTTTTGATTCAAAACTTAAAAATAGGACACATTTTGAAAATAAAAAATAGGATTTGGGGGTTTGATTAAAAAAATAGCTAACATTCTGAAAAGAAAGAAATTATAAGTTTTTTTGATTAAAAAATAGGAGTTATTCTGGAAAGAAAACATATGTTAGGGTTTTCATTCAAAATTGAAAAATAGGAGATATTCAGAAAAAAAAACATAGAATTAGAGCTTTGATTAAAAAAATTGGAGACATTATGAATAGAAAATGTTGGATTAAGGTTGTGTTTCAAAAACAGGAGATACTCTAAAAAGAAAACATAGAATTGTTATTTTGATTTAAAAATTTGAGTCATTTCCAAAAGAAAAAAAAGGATTAATGTTTTGATTAATAAATAGGAGCCATTACAAAAAGAAAAGATAGGATTAGGAATTTGATAAAAAAAATATGAAACATGACGAAAACAAAACATAGTATTATTATTTTGATTGAAAAATAGGATTAGTTTATTTAAAAATAGTACACACCAAGAAAAAGTAAACATAGGATTCTGGTTTTGACTGAAAGATAAGAGACAATTCGGAAAAAAACATAGGATTGGTAATTTTATTCAAAAATAGGAGGTTAGAGTTTTGATTAAAAATTAGTAGAGATTTCCAAAAGAAAAGATAGGATTAGAGTTTGATTAAAAAATTAGTAGAGATTTTCAAAACAAAAGATAGGATTAGAGTTCGATTTAAAAAAATGAAACATTCTGAAAAGAAAATAATGGATTAATGTTTTGATTTAAAATTTTAAAATAGAAACCATTAAAAAAGAAAATATAGGATTAGGGTTTTGATTCAAAAATAGCTTATATTCAAAAAGGAAACAAAAGGATTAGGTTTCTGATTGAAAACTAGGAGACATTTCGAATAGGAAACATAGGTTAGGGTTTTGAATAAAAACAGATAAATAGGCAACATTACAAAAAGAAAATATAGGACACGGTTATTAATTGAAAGATAGGGGACATTACGAAAAGAAAACATAGGATTATGATGTTTATTCAAATATAGTAAGCATTCTAGAAAATAAATATTGGATTAGATTTTTAATTGCAAAAGAGTAGACATCACCATAAGAAAACATAGGATTATGGTTTTGAATAAAAAATATGAGACATTACAATACAAAAAAAAAAACAATAGGATTAGGGTTTCGATTAAAAAATAGTAGGCATTCAAAAACGAAAACATATGGTTAGGGTTTTTATTAAAAAATATGAGCCATTCCAAAAAGAAAACATACGAATAGGGTTTTTATTGAAAAATATGAAACATTACCAAATGAAAATATAGGATTATTGTTTTGATTGAAAAATAGCTGACATTCGGAAAAGAAAACATACGATTATGGTTTTGAATAAAAAATATGAGACATTACAATACAAAAAAAAACCATAGGATTAGTGTTTTTATTAAAAAATAGTAGACATTCAGAAACAAAAACATAGGATTAGGGTTTTTATTGAAAAATATGAGCCATTCCAAAAAGAAAACATACGAATAGGGTTTTGATTGAAAAATATGAAACATAACCAAATGAAAACATAGGATTATTGTTTTGATTGAAAAATAGCTTACATTCGCAAAAGAAAACATAAGATTAGGGTTTTGATTAAAAAATAGGAGGAATTCCTAAAAAAAACTTAGGATTAGTGTTTTGATTAAAAAATATGAGACATTATGAATAGAAAACATACAATTATTATTTAGATTAAAAATAGCAGACAATCCCAAAAAAAAGCCATAACATTAGGGTTTTGATTCAAAAATACGAGCCATTGCGAAATGAAAACATAGGATTATTGTTTTAACTTAAAAATAGGAAACATTTCAAAAAGAAAAATAGGATTAGAGTTTTGATTAAAAAATTGTAGACATTAAGTAAAAAAACATAGGATTTGGGTTTTGAATGAATGATAGGAGGCATTCCAAAAAAAACATAGGATTGGGATTTTTATTCTAAAATAGGAGATATTAAAAAAAGAAAACATATGATTAGGGTTTTGATTAAAAATTGGTAGAGATTCCCAAAACAAAAAATAGGATTAGGGTTTTGATTGAAACAATGAGCCATTCCAACAAGGAAAAAAAGGATTAGGATTTTGATTCAAAACTGAAAAAAGGACACATTGCGGAAAGAAAACATAGGATTAGGGTTTTGGTTCAAAAATATCGAACATTACGTAAAGAAATTAAAAGATTCGGTTTTTGATAGAAAACTAGGAGACATTCTAAAATAACAATAGGTTAGAGTTTTGATTAAAAAAATATAAATAGGAGACATTACGAAAAGAAAACATAGAGTTCTGGTATTGATTGAATGATAGGAGACATTAAGGAAAGAAAAATAATAATGGTTTTGATTCAGATATAGTGGGCATTCAAAAAAGAAAACATTGGATTAGGGATTTGATTGAAAAATAGTAGACATTACTATTAGAAAACATAGAATTAAGGTTTTGGCTGAAAAATAGGAGACATTACTACAAATAAAATATAGGATTAGGGTTTTAATTCAAAAATAGTAGACATTTGGAAAAGAAAACATATGATTAGGGTTTTGGTTAAAAAATATCAAACATTCAGAAAAGAAATTAAAAGATTAGTTTTTTGATTGAAAACTTAGAGATATTCTAAAAAAAACATAGGTTAGAGGTTTGATTAAAAACATATAAATAGGATACATTAGAAAAATAAAACATAGGGTTATGGTATTGATTGTAAGATAGGAGACATTAATGAAAGAAAACAAAAAGTTATTGTTTTCATTAATATATTGTGCGCATTCCAAAAGAAAACATAGGGTTAGGGTTTTGATTGAAAAATAGTAGAAATTACTATTAGAAAACATAGGGTTAAGTTTTGATTGATAAATAGGAGACATTACTATAAAGAAAACATAGGATTAGTGTTTTAATTCAAAACTAGGAGACATGCAAAAAAGAAAACATAAGATTAGGATTTGTGTGTAGAAAATAGTAGACATTCAAACCCGTCTCTATTCTATCCGAACTTAAGCTTCGATAACCACTCAAACCAAGCCTAGTGCTCAGGAATGGCAAACTCCATACTCTCCTTCTCTGGTGATGTCTCACGTGGCTGCTTCCCGGCCGCTTTCTTAGTGTTGGGTGCCATATCTGCAAGCATTGAAAAGAAAATCGATCAAATAAACTCACAAAATAATACTGTAGGAATCCACACGGTTATGTGAAAATTCCACACGCCTGTTTGGATCCACGGGGCATTAAAAATGCATGGCCTCTATGCAATATACTCAAAAATACATCATAAATTTGTTCTAAAATGCTTCTAAAACATGATCTATCATTTAGACATCATAGTGAAGCACATTCACCAGATTCAATCGAATAAAATCAAGTATGGCGAAGAAAAGAAAGAAAAAGGGTTGACCGACAAGATGAAGATGGAAAACTTGAAATCGGCCGGAAAACTCAAGTAGAAACCCTCTAAAATGACGGTGTGAAGCTGGCCGAGTATGAGAGACCATTCTTTCAGTGTGGAGAAGTGTAAAAATGAAAAGGTGAACAAGATTTATAAAGAAAACTCGTGGCCTTTGGTGTTCTGTACATCAACACGGGCGTGTGGAAATTACACATGCCATTGTGACTCCACAAGAAAGCCTCACAGGGGCAGACACATGCCCCTATGTGCTCTCAGAATAGCACACTTTGTCTTTGAACGCATCCACACCGGCGTGTGGAAATTTTCCTCACCCGTGTGCCCGAACCACAGAGGCATCCACACGCCCCTATGGCTTCTCTGTCCAACCGAGAAAAATTCTGAGTGTTCCACACACCCCTGTGGAAATTTCACACAGGCGTGTGGATCTTCACAGGGGTACTCACAAGGGCATTCAAAAGCCCCTGTGTCTTCTCGGGATGGCGAGGTCTTTTCTTTAGGAAATCACATGGGTGTGTGGAAATTACTTACACCCGTGTGTAATACACAGTGTCAGATACAGGGGAAGACACACGCCACTATGTCTTCTTGGGATATCGCTCTGAATGTCTGCAGAGAAACACACGGCCATGTGGAAATTCCACACAGGTGTGTGACCGTCACAAGGTCGTTCACAGGGGCAGACACGCCCCTGTGTCCTCTCGGGATGAGCTCTGAATGAAAACACACGCCCATGTTGAATTTCCATATAGCCATACTTCTTCTCTGGATGACTTAGAAAATTTTTTCAGGCTTTGCAGAAAATTTCTAAACAAATTCACTCATTCAAAGCCTGCCTATATATACACAAGTAATCAGAGAAACATGAAAAACACGCTCAAACAGGCAAGATACTTCGCCATACACAAGTAAGCACATGAAGACACAATGATCCACAAGAAAAGCATAGCAAATTGCATGTAAAAATCAAGACACAAATACTCAAAGCCTTATTCATGCAAGTACTAAACTAAAATCTAGAAAAACAGTAAAGACTTGGGTTGCCTCCCAAGAATCGCTTGTTTAACATCACTAAGCTTGACGTACCTCTCCTTACCGCACGGGGCTCATAGATGAAGGTTTCCCTCTTACCCATAACCTGAAAGAATGATGAACATAATCTTTTGAGGGTAGAGGATGAGTTATCGAGCATGTTACCACATGAGTGTTTGTCACCCTCACTCCATTCTTGTACATCCCCATTAGCCTTGGGGAGTTTCTTGTGGCGTCTTCTTGCTCGCTTCATTTTTGGAGCACCTTCTTCACTATCCCTATGGTAGATGGTACCTTTTCCTCTAGACCGAGCATCAAGACTTCTTCATTTTCTACTTCTTGGTATAGCACCCCTTTATATGGATCTGGATTCATCATTTCCTGCACATATTCATCTATTGGTTCATCGGTAGTGTCAAAAAAGTAAAGATTATCATCAAAGTCAAGAAAATATTGCATGGCTTCGGCGAGGCGGTATGTCAACATGTCATCGCCAACCCTCAGTGTCAACTCTCCACTGTCCATGTCAATAAGTGCCTTAGAAGTGCTCAAGAATGGCCTCCCAAGTATCAAAGGAACATCTACATCCTCGTTGAGGTAAAACACTACAAAGTCAACAGGAAGTATGTACTTATCAACCTTCAAAAGTACATCTTCGATAATACCCCTTGGATGTCTAACATTTCAGTCCGACAATTGAACTGTTATCCGAGTGGGCCTGGGTTCTCCCAAGCCTAGCTTATGAAAGAACGAGTATGGCATGACATTGATACTAGCCCCTAAATCCGCCAATGCCATCTCTTCACCCATATTACCAATGTTGTACGGAATAACAAAGCTTCCGGGGTCTTTCTTCTTGTTCGGCATATTCTTTTTCAAAACCTCTGAACAAGAGGCATCTAAGATCACCGATGCACTCACCTCCAACTTCCTCTTGTTGGTCAAAAGATCCTTCAAAACTTTGCATACCAAGGCATTTGGGACAATGATAAGTGCTTGACTAGACATATTTTTTATATATGTTTTACATGCATTGAGCATCATTTTTACTGTGGTTTATGTCTCATATTGTGTATTTGGTGTTCTTTTATGCATATAGGTTGTGAATGCCTCGAAGAGTAAAAAGGAAGCAAAGATAGGCTATAAAGACACAATGTTGGGAGTTCTTGTTCATTTCAAGGACCAAGACACGAGAGCAGTTCATAAACATGGAGATGTGTGCCAACTTCCAAGAAGATTCAAGTCAATTCACTAGTTGGAAGGGCACAAAGGTAGCCACATCTTCATGTTCCTTCTCTTTGTGAAGATTGCAAGACCTCTCAAAGATACGTCGATGAAGAAAAGTTTTATAGCCTACCACATGGACGTGTGCCCGGACATGTGGCCTCAAGAGAAGAGTGTTTGGACCGCGCTACGCAAAAAGTACTGTAGAAATCTTATTGTAGCGATACTGTAGCGAAAATACTGTTCACGTGGCCGCGTGGAATTTCCGGGCGCCCGCGTGGAAATTCTTGCAGCCCACGCGGACACGTGGAAAATCCACACGGGCGCGTGAGGGCACGTGACAGACGTGATCTAAGGCCTATAAATAGCCGTTTTGCCCTATTCTTTCTCATCTTTTGTGCGGCTCTTGAGGGGTGAGACGGCTAGGGTTTGGAGAGGAGGTCTTTGCGGCTTTGGAGGCGCTTCGTCACCAACTTTGATAGATTCCTCCTCCGTCATAGCATCAAGGAAGCCACCGGTGAACCTAGCTTCGGAGTGGGTCCTTCAAGACGTCGAAGCTCTCCATCAAGGCCATCGGCTCATATATAAGGGTGTTTATTTCTATGGTTTTTAATGTACTTTCATTCATTGATGGTGTGTTTTTGTATGTTGCTCCATGGAGAGCTAAAACCCTAGAGGGTATTTGGGCTTGTGAACCCTAGGATTCTCATCTTTTTGTGGATTTGCTTTAGTGTTTCTATTTAATCCGAGTTTGATTAAGTTTCATTCTTGATTGTTTAATGCTTGCTTGCCTTATTGATCTTATGGTTATTTGGTTTGCATGATTTGTTGCCTTGGTGGGAGAGAGATCTCCATTAGGGTTAGAACCTCAAGATTGAAGAGGGTTGAGAGTGTGAGTCATGAGATAGTGAAGTGTCCCCTTTCCCCTCCGATTGGTGTATTCTATCACCATTCCCTAAGCTCTATGCAACCATATTTGGTGGGAGGCGTGAGATTGCTCGATTTCTCCGCCGGGACCTTGTAGGGGGTTAGGATCTTTCGCCTGGAATTAGGGTTGGATCAATCTTTAGGAATTAGATACACAGCTTGGAATCCCTAGAGTGCTTTGCGGTTATATGTGGTATGAGGTGTTGAGATTCAGCGATTTCTCCACCGGAACCTCGTAGGGGACTAGTATCGGTGATCTAGAGATAGACCCGATTATGTTTGGATTTCCACGACTTAACTTACTCATCATAGAAACACTTTGCTTATCCGGTACCTAATACCTGAATCCTAGGGGGAGCATTGCCCGAATACCCCACTTTTACTGATTGAGATTCTCCTTCCATTTTACCCTTGCATATTCGTCTCCGGTGTTCATCTCTTCGCACATTAGATCACCACACCTTTTCATTTATCATTTGGTTAGAAAGCAGAGAAGAAGTTAGTACTAGTAGCCCTGTTCCCTGTGGATTCGACTACCCACTCACCGGGGTAATTATTACTTCGACACCCGTGCACTTGCGGTTTACACACGCATATTCGGACATGTCAGACAACGCCTCCACAAAAAGAATGTTGATGTGCAATTGCTTGAATAGACCTAAGAACTTCTTGAATTATTCATCATTTTTGTCATTCTTCAATCTTGAAGGGTAATGGATTCTTTGCTTGTAAGGTGGGGGCGCCACCTCCTTCTCCCTGTTAGTTCTCTCCTCAACCTCCATTACCTCGGGTGCTTCAACATTAGTCTTCTCACTTGGAAGCCTACCCTCAACCTCACGGCCATTTATCAAAGTGATCACCTTCACATGTTTTCTCAGATTGGTTTTGGTGTTACTGGGTAAACTCCCTTGAGGTCTCTCCGATAGAGAGTTCGCAATTTGCCCCACTTAATTTTCTAGATTGTGCAATGAAGCGGTGTCGTTGCGAAGTGTAGCTTCGACCGACCAAAATCTTGTATCCGACAATTGAACAAATCTAGTCTAAGCTTTCTCTAGATCGGTCATCCCGGTCTCCAAGCCTAAAACTCGACTCTCCATGTTCGAGGCTTGCTATTGTTGTTGGAAACCCGATGGTGCCATGGGTTTTTGTTGCCCTTGATTATGCCAAGAAAAGTTGGGATGGTTTCTCCACTCTTGGTTGTAGGTGTTGCTATAAGGATTACCTTGTCCTCTTCCCAAATTGGCGACAGAGTCTACTTGTTCCTTTGGGGCTGAAGTAGTAATCGAAATAGGACAATCAGATGGCATATACGAACCCCCACAACCAGCACAACTTGTGATTGTGGCTACCCTTGGTGAAGTCAATGTATCCAATTTCTTGCTTAATGCTTCTACTTGGACTGCCAAGGATGTAATTGCATGAATTTCATGGAGTCCGGCCACTTTCTTTATTTCTCTTGTATTCCATTGGTAACTATTCATACCCATTTCATCAATCAATTGCCGGGCTTCTTCGGGAGTCTTGTTCCCCATTGTACCTCCTTCGGCGGCATGTAGAAGTTGTTTGTTGCTTGAGCTCAACCTGTTATAAAATGTATTAATGATCATCCACTCAGGGAACCCATGTTGTGGACACTTCCACAAAAGGTTCTTGAATAGGTCCCATGTCTCAAACAAATTTTCAAGTTGCATCTGAACAAATAAAGATATCTTGTTATGAAGCTTTGCCAATTTTCCCGGAGGGAAGTACCTTGCAAGGAAAGCTTCGACCATTTCATTCCATGTTGTGATGGAAGCTCTTGGTAATGAATGGAGCCACTGTTTGGCCCTCCCTTTCAAAGAGAATGGGAAAGCCTTCAAGTGAATTGCATCAACAGAAACCCCATTAATCTTCAACATGTCGCACACTTCAAGGAAGTTCTCAATATATGATTGTTTGGGTCATCATCGGCTAACCCATTAAATTGTGCAAACTGTTGAACCATCTGAATAAAGGCCAGCTTCAACTTAAAATTTTGAGCTACTACTGGTGGCCTCACAATGCTCGATTGTGTCCCATGAATAGTAGGTCTAACAAAATCTGAAGAAGTTCTTCATTGGCCTCTTGTTCAGCCATGTTTTCAAATCCTTCACCCTCTATTTCAGCTGAATGATTTTGTTCTTGTGCAGGTTCTTTACCCCTTCTATGAAGTATTTGTTCAAGTTCAAGATCTCCTTCAACCAATGTCGAAGGGTTCCCTCGGGTTATAACCTGGAGCTGCAACCAAAGAAAGAAAAAGAAATCAAAACAACGGAAGAATAAGAAGATATGGAATAGAATAAATGATGCATAGTGGTACAGAGTCAGCCGATTCACCTTGGACACATCTTGGCATATTACTTACGGCATCAGGGATAGAATACCAAGATCGGTGTCCTCTTCTCCGACCCCTAAATACTAGACTCATCATCGGGATGGGTTTGCTAGACGCAATAAAGGGGGCCGAAAAGATGATAATACCCGCTCCCCTATACATAGAGATGATGAGACTGATGAGGATGGTGCGCAGGTATAGGCTGAGAGTGTATGTGTTGGTTATGCCTGCCCTAGAGACAGCTGCGCTGGAGCCACAGGAGGCACAGGTTCAGTACAGGAGGCACCCTAAGTACGTGTATTTTCTCTTACTCAAGCCTATAATGTATTTGAGAGGCTCAAGAGTGCCATGGGGGTATTACATGGTGACTTGGCTGAGGTTTGCGCAATACAGGCCGCCACCCATCCCGAGGTGATGGCGCATTTCGACACACTACAGAAGTTACTAGAGCGAGACACGACCTCCCTATTTGTGATGAGACCCCGGACTCCTCTGGCACCACTAACACCAGTTGATTCACCCACAGAGGCTTCACGAGTAGTAGCATAACCGACCACATCTCACACCGATGCTTGAGTCCTCTATATCTTTAGTTTCTTTTATGTTTTTGTATTTTATTTCTGCATTTTATTTTGGACTTGCACCACTCATAAAGAATCTTCCTTCTGAGTTTATCTTTTATTTTCAGTTGTCTCAAGTTGTATTTCATTTCATATCTTTATATACATGAGTTATTTTGTTTTTGTTGAGCTTCAATGAACCCCCTTGTGTATAAGTGCATCTGGTCTTGTGAGTTTTGAATTTGAGAAATAGTCATGGACACGGTCGATGTGGCATTCACACGACCGTGTGTGCTCCACAACCCATTGGGACTCAACTCTCAATGAATATAGCTCCATCAAACATACCATAAGGAGTTCAGGGTAGTATTGTTTTAATTTGCCACCTCCACATATGTTTTTCATTGCTTCATATTTTATTATGTTTGCATGCGTACACTGAGGGAAATATACATCTTAAGTGTGTGTGTGTGTGTGTGTGTGGGGGAGTCCACATTACACATGTTCTATACTTATGCTTTTATTGTAATGGTTATATTTTTAAGTTTAAGGGAATTTTTAACATTAAATGTTCTCATGCTCTAGTTTTTACTTAAATTTTTAGGAATTTTTGCCTGATTGACACTTGTAGCACTACTCACTCATTAAACCTTGTGGAAACTTAAGTTTGATGTTTAAGGGACTAGTTTAGCTGCTTCTTGTTATAATTTCTTTATGAAAAAAAAGTTATGTATGTTTTTGTTTGTGCATTGGAGATGGAAAGAGATACCAGCTATGAAGTATGAAGCTACTCTCATAAGTCAGATACTAGTTATTCCCTAATGAGGGAAAAAGCTATCTCATAGGATGAGTGAAAGGTACTACCGCGGTAGAAAGAGCTACCACCTTGAAAGTGTGAAAGCCACCTTAGCGCCCGCTTAGGAAAGGGCTACCTTAGAGGATGTGTGAAGCTACTACCATCTCTTTTCTATCTTTTGTACGTAATTAAGTCCCTCTTACATAGAGCTTTGAGGAGTATATTTTGGGTTGACTTGAGTGAGTTTACACCGACACGATTTCTGGTTGTTGTCCTTTTTAATTTGAGTTTTTAGCTAGAGCATTGATTTTTCTTATTCGGTGTTAAAATTTTTCCTTACTTTTAGAATGCTTCCCTGGCATATTTTTTGTGAACCTAAGGCAAAGCACTTCTAATTTTCCTTCTTATATGCTTTAATGTTTTATTTTTGCTTGAGGACAAGAAAAAGCTTAAGTGTGGGGGAGTTTGATAATTGCTTGTCTATTAGTGATACAAAGTATTATTTTCTTACATTGAGCATTACTTTTCTCAGATTTTGTAACTTATGCATGTGTATTTGTGTTCTTTTGTACATATAGGGTTGTGGAGACAAGTATGGATGAAAGGAACCTGAAGTAGATCATGGATGCATTTTGTTGATGAAATCTTGAAGTGAACAAATGAAAAAACACAGGTTGTGCTCAAAGACATGTGAGTGTGTGTGCCAACCTCCATTGTGCTCAAGCGAATACATAGTTTGGAGGGACACAAAGGTAGTTAAACTCATGTGTTCTGACTTGTGCAATACTAGCAATATCTTCGTCAATGTGAGTTTATTGAAAACACAATACGATCTACCGCATGAATGTGTGCCCATTCATGTGGTCTCGATGAAAAGTGTGGATTCAGAAGTATTTTGGTGAAGTACTGTAGCAGTTTAATGCAGCAAATCAATGCAAAAAAATTATTGTAGCAGTTACTATTCACAGCTCGCAGAAATTCAATTTCTGCAAATTCACACATGCGTGTGGAAATTCCACATGCCCGAGTGGATTTCTGATTCTAGCCCTATCTAAGTCGTAATTTCTTACTTTATTAAGGATCTTTTTCTCACCTTTGCCCCATCTTTGGAGAAGCTTGCGGCTAGGGTTTGGAGAGGCTTTTTGGCTAGGTTTTTGGGAGTGGTTCTACGGTCTTCAACATCGCGTTCTTTCAGAAGATAGTTATTGGGGGACCTTTTGTCAACATCGATTCAATAAGGTGTGCCCTAGGCTTGACGATAGAACCTTTGGAGAAGATGAGGCTACTCCACAAGATCATCGATACGGACTACAAGGGGGTTTTACTTATGGATTGCATGCTTTTACATTCGAATTCATTATTGATTGTATCTTGCTCCATGGAGAGCTAAACCCCTCATGGTTTCTTGGACTTATAAACCCTAGGATGATTTTGTTTTATTGATCTTTTATTATTTATCTTTAATTGATGTTTTTAATTGAGTTCCAATCTTGAATGCTTATTGAGTTGATTTCCCCTTAATGTGATACTAGGGTTGAGAGTCCATCTTGGTAATCTTTGAGGATGAGTGACACACCATGAGGGTTAGATAAAACAAGGTTGGAGAGGGTCGAGAGGGTGAGTCGAGAGGTAGCGGAACATCCCCTTTCCCTTATGTTGTGATTTATCCTATCTCCTTGTTGCAAGAGTTCTTTGCGGTTACAATAAAGTGAAGCGTTGAAGTAATCCTAAGTGCTGGGGCTTAATTGTGACCAGGGGTCTTTTGCCTGGACCAAAGGTTTAGATCTATATCAAGGAATAGGGTTTATCACTTGGAATCTCTAGAGCTTCTTGCAACCCCACACAGTGTGAGGCGTCGAGAGTACTCTTTTCCGTTGGGCATTGTGTAGGGTTAGTCATGGTTGACCTTAGGTTTGGGACCATGTGTTATAGGCTTTCCATGACTCATAATACATCAGTTAGGAGACGTAATGATTGGTCTTGCACTTGAAACAATAATCCTAGGGAGAGCAATTTCCGAGTGCCCCACTTTCTATCTATTGCCTCTCCTATTATTCTCTTGTGTCTCTTTCTTATTTTTTTTATTTTTGTTTACATTGATATTGTTCACACCACTTTTGAATCATCTCTATCATAGTTAAATAAGAATTCTTGTTTTTTTAATCACTATTCCCAATAGATACGACAACCCACTCACTAGGGGTACTTTATTAGTTTAACAACCCGTGCACTTCGGGAACACACACGCAAGGGGTGTGCCAATAAGCATGGTTATTTTATTTTTAGTAGTCTTAGTTCCATGGTTTTCATATGATCCTTGAATGTTCTCTATTTAAGTGATGATAACAATATAGTTTGAAAAAAATGAATTCTTTTTTATTTAAGTATATAGCCAATTTCACACTATTATGAACGTTGAACGACATATTGTTTTGGACACTAGTATTTAGAGGTAGAGGGCGATTGTCTTGTATAATTATTATGAGTGATGTGATTACTTCAGAATAATATTTATTAAAATCACATAACAACTAGTATACATAGTTCAATTCTTAAGTGTGAACATGATCGATATGCATACAAGTGCATGGGTCGTCAAGTAATACCCTTTGCACAAGCACGAGGGAGTCGTATTCCCAAGGACCCGAGGAGCTACCCTTACTTCCTCTTCATGTGCTGTTTGCCTACCAATTCGAGTGTTGTAACAAAATTATAAAATAACAACTCAAACTCTAATGTAAAGCTCTACAATGAAGGTGATTCTCGAGTGATAATTAGGGCAAGAAATTGGATACGGATGTGGATCCCCTTGGGAGCTACTTAAGTATGAAGGATACCATAACTAGCACGCAATTGGGTAGTTTGGACCAAGAAACCCCTAAGTAGGCCAACCTGATGGTCACGGCAATTGGCCCCTAATCCGGTATGAGTATTGAATATGGAATCTCTTCCACCCAAATCCTCCTATGATTGCAATAAGGATGGTAGATTTCTCAAGTTAGGGTTGCAACACATCCAAGGACAATCCTAACAATGGAGACGTACAAATACCCAATGGTCACTGCGTATTTGTACATGCATCTCTTTCAAGCTTGGTGAGTTTAATACTAGGGCAATGGTCATGCTACTTAGTGAAGCCTAGAAATTAGTATACCGAGTTCTCATGCATACCAATATATTCAAATACACCAAACAAGGATCACAAACATATCAATTGCAATAAACAAGTCAAGCAACCAATTTTACACAAGTTCACCCACAAGGTTCACCAACATCTTGTGACTTTCGGGGTTTAGTTGATCATAGTCACAAAACACACAATCAAAGAAATAGAAACAACTAAACCAAGCATGAATAAACTCCCTCAAAAGGTTGGAGGCAGAATGGCGCTTGGATCCCTTACAGATGAGCTTCCAATGATGCCACTCAAGTGGTGGCTTCCCTCCTTCAGTGGCGTCCCTTGTCTTCAACCTACTCAAAGTGTAGATTAAAGGGTGGATCTCATAGTATCTCTCTATCCCCATCATTCTTCCCTCGAAAATACCCTCCAAACTCTTCTTTTAGCTTAGATTCGGAGTGATGGTTGTGAGCTCCAAGAACGAGAGTCTCTTTTTTTCATCAAATGCCCTAAAACTTTATTTGAAACCGCCTCTCTAGCTGCCATGCGGTCGGCATACGGCCAGTGAAGATTCCAGAAATTCACGTAAGTTGCTACAGTAAAACTACTACATTAACTGCCACAGTACTGCATGCGGTTGTCTTCATGCCCATATGGTTACCCCCATGAAACTCCAGACTTAGCATTTTCCTCAAGTTTTCATGCTACAGTTCTGAAAAAGGGCATTGATTCATCAATAAAATACATAAATCATACACAACAAAATATGTATAAAATACATACATTTAGGCGTTTATCAAACATCCCCACACCTAAGCGTTTGCTTGTCCCCAAGCAAACAAACATGAAGAACAGGGGGCAAGAAGATAAATGACTAAATGTATAATCTCATGATCAACTGTAGAGAACTCCACAAGCACAAGTGAAAAGAAATCCAAATAGTGAGTTGTTCTATGAGTAATCAAGTAATGATAGTCCTGTTTCATCTAAAGTACTCCTTTGAGTGTGTGGGCCAACTTCCTACCTTAAACTCCACACCCTGAATTAGCACAAGATGTCCATTCACCCCACACACAATGGGATCAACATTAAAAGTGTTAAAGACACCCTTAATACTCAGTTAAAAGTCCTTTTGTATTCTTAAATAAAGCTCTAGCCCTTAAGTGATTATGCAACAGGTTCTAGGGGATCATTAGAGATACTTTATTTTCTTTTACATGCATATACACACTTTTTCTTTTCTTTTTGTGAGTACGACTAATGCAGACCTCACCAAAAATCTTTTTGATGGATGCACATGCTGATTAGGAACAAGAGCAACCCAACCTACTCGATTATAGTCTACATAGACACAATTGTGCTAAACTAGCAGAGGAATACTATCACAGACTCAACAATTTTTTTTCGAATGTACATACTGTGTCTCATGTCCCCTGGTATAAAGTCTGCTACACAACTTCACTTAAGGCTAAAGAAAACAATAAAGGACCCAAAAGCTCTTAAAGGAGTATTGAAGATGGAATTTAATATTTTAATGCCAAAATCATTGTGATGGGTTGGTTGGAGTGTACAAGGTAGGAGTAATCATGAAAAAGAATGAAGGGGCACTAAAGATAAAACAAAACTTCATTCAAGCATAACAGAAAAATACAAATCACTTCTGTCACTCTTTGAAGCTAGGAAGTTCTAAACGATAAAATCATAGCTATAGCAGGTATTTCAAGCATGCAAACAGATAAATTACCCCATCCCCACACCTAAAGTTGTACGTTGTCCCCAATGTACATAAATCAACAGATCATGGTGAAAGGTATGTGAGAAAAATAAATGGGCGAGGTAAAGAAACTTCCCCAATCGATTCTTCAAATGGTGCCGAATCCCTTTCTTGACAATAAGGCATATCGCGTCTTGTGGGCTTCAATTGTAAATCTTGGCTCAATATGGGAAGGTGCAAAGCTTTTCCTTGCTTGTTTGGAAGCCAGATGCTCGGTCAGCATCCCTACAAGACAATACATGCACGATTAAACCAAAAATTCATGAAGACAATGCTTAATAAACTTAAAATGCTGAACATTAGGTATTGCTACAGTAACTTTGGAAAATATTTGCAAGAGTTTCTTCTTGTAAAAGTAGCAATTTAAATCTACAAAGCTTTAGATTCAAGATAGAAGTTCACATAAAATATTTACAACACATTCCACAAACAATTTATCCCATTCAAGCAAGAAAATCCATGGTATAAGGGTGAGATGAAGCTTACTTTAGGTTAGGGCTCCTTGGAAAAGATGAAGTGAAAACTCAACTAAAATGATGATAAAACCTTAAAATATTCCCAAAAACTTGGTTGTTAGGATGAGGAGAACGTTTTAATGCAAAAAGAATGAAGTGAAATGGTGGAGAAATGGAGAGGAGAAGATAAGAAGAAAGAAGGAAAATGAGTGAATAGTGAAAAAATGATAGAAGAGAGAGTTAAAGAGGGGGAGACCTCCATGCGAATATCCATGCAGCCACATGGATGGTCGCATGAAGCTATTGGATGGCATGTGACAACAGCCGTTGCGTATGTCCTGCAAGTGCATGGGTTTGTCAAAGTAATAAAATCCCAGATGAGTGGGGTATCGTATCCACAGGGAGTAGAGAATAAAAACACTTAAATTGTTTCTTAACTAAGTGAAAGATGAATAGTGATATGTGTGACAAGATGTGAAATAACAAAAGTAAAATAATAAGAAAGAGAGCACACATAAAGGAGAAGGTAAGGCAATCGATATAAATGGGGTACCCAGATATTGTTCCGCCTAGGGCAATCGTTTTAGGTGCATGAACCCTCTATTATACTTCCTAACTGATGCAATAATGAGTCGTGGAGATCTTTAAATACATGGTCCCAAATCTAAAATCAACCATGCCTACCTCTATACGTGTCCCATAAGAGAAATTGAATAACCTCTCAACCTCGCACTCGTATAGAATTGCAATGAGTTTTAGGGATTCCAAGTGATAAATCCTCTTCCTAGATGTAGATCTAACCTTTTGGTCCAGGTGGAAGGTCCCTAGCCATAATTAATCCCTAGGTGCTAAAATCACTTTAACGCTTCACTTCGTTGCACCCGCAACTAAGCCCCAGCGGAAGGTCATCCTTTAGCCCATTCACTCTACTATGACCGCAAAGAACTTGAGGAAATGGAGGTAGAATAAATCATGCTAGAGGGAAAAGGGGACGCTCCGCTACCTCTCGACTCATCCTCTCAACCCTCTCCAATCTAGTTTTGTTTAACTCTCGTGGTGTGTCAATCACTCACAAGGGTTATCAACAAGAACACTCAATCCTAGTGTCACTCTAAGGGAGTATTCATACAATCAAGCATTCAAGATTGAAACTGAAATAAAACATCAATTAATTGAAAGCATAATAAAGAGATTCAATGAAACGAATACATCCTAGGGTTCACAAATACCCAAGTACCCATTAGGGGGGTTAACTCTCCATGGAGCTAATTACAATCAATGAAATCAAATGTTAAACCAAAGAATCCATAGAAAACCCCCTTGATAGTCGTGGCAATAGTCGTGTGGAGAGTTCTCTACTCGTCCAAAGGTCCCTTTATCCGACCTAGGATACACCTCGCCGGATCGGTGCCGATGAAAGCTCTCCCACTAACCTTCTGCCAAACGAAGCGTGATGTCGGAGCCGTAGAACCTCTCCAAATCCCTATCCAATACCTCACCAAACCCTAGTCATAGCCCTCTCCCAAGTTGGGGAAAGATGGAGAAAGGAATCCTGAAATCAGGGCTGAAATCGGCCGTAAAAAGGGCTGGAATCGGGAATCCACACGCCCATGTGGGCATCCCTGTGGATTTTTCGCACGGGCGTGTGGAATTTCCACACGCCTATGTGGATTCTCTGTTTTCATCCTTCTTCGGCGGGCTGTGAATAGTATCTACTACAATGTTTTGCTGCAGTGTCTGCTAGAGTACCGGCTCGAGACACTCCCGAATCCATGCTTTCATCGAGGTAACATAAACGGGCACAAGTTTACATCGTAGATCGTTTTACTTCTTCAATAACGGACATGTTGGTGGAGATCTTGCTATTCATGCACAAGCCGGAATGCTTGAATGTGACTACCCTTGTGCCCCTCCAAATCGTTGTGCTAACTTGAATATGAGGAGGTTGGCACACATTCCTGCATTTTGAACCTGACTTATGTCTTCGCGTTTGAACCTTCTCAAAATTTTCTCTAATTGGTGCATTTACGATCCACATTGGCTTTTTTCTCTAATATTAGGCCTCACAACCCTATCTGCATGAAAGTAACATAAATACACACATATTAGTGTTAAAACCCGATAAAAATAATGCTCATCATAAGGAAAGAACACTTCGTATTCTTATCACACAAGCACTCATCAAACTCCCCCACACTTAAACTTTTGCTTGTCCTCAAGCAAAAATTAAAACATTCAAGTATAGATGAAGGAAATATTGGAAGTGCTTAGCCTTAGGTTCACCAAAGCATACAAAGAGAGCATTCTACGTGTAAAGGAAATTTCAACACTAAATACAAAAAATCATTGCTCTAGCTAAAAACTTGAATAAAAAAGGACAACAAACCCAAAATTGTGTAAGCGTGTGAAGTCACTCAAGTCAACCTAAGGTATACTCCTCAATGCTCTAAGTAAAAGGGACTTATTTTTCTACAAAAAGTAACAAGATTTTGAAAGATGGTAGTAGCTTCACAAATCCTCTAAGGTAGCCCTTTCCAAAGTGGCCGCTAAGGTGGCTTTTTCACTTTCGAGGTGGTAGCTCTTTCTACCGGAGTGGTAGCTTTCACTCATCATATGAGATAGCTCTTTCTCTCATTAGGCAATAACTAATATCCGACTTATGCGAGTAGCTTCATACTTCATAAGTGGTAGGTAGCTCTTTCCACCCAACAAGCACAACTAAACAATAAAACTATTTTGTTCTTTCTTTTCATTTTTCCATATTTTTTTTAAAATTAACAAAAGAAACAACTATACTTAGTCCCTTTAACATCAAACTTGAGTTTCCAAAGAGTTTAAAGTGTGAGTGGTGCAACAAGTGACAATCGTGCAACAATTCCTAGATATTCAAGCAAAAACTAGAGCATGAGAACATTCAATGTTAAAATTCTCCTAAACTCAAGAATACAATCATTGCAACTAAGGTGAACTGCCACTGGCTATGTGAGCATGTATATCAATCAAAACTAATATAAAAGAGATGTGTGCACTATGAAACTCCCCCACACTTAAGTTGTACATTGTTCCAAATGTACACATGTAAGCTCACTCATAATGTATATCAATTAAGAACAAATGTGGAAGAAGCAATCAAAATAATACTTCCTTGACTCCTTGTTTTGCATTTGATGGAGCTAAATCCTTGGGCATAATGTTCCAATGGGTTGTGAAGCACACACGGCCAAGTGCAAAAGCACCTTGGTCTTGTCCATGACTAGTTCTCAATTCCCATATTAAGAAGACCATCTGCACGCATACACGAGAGTGTTCGGTGAAGCTCAATAAAAAAAAACAACTCGAGTATATAAAAGATAAGGCAATGAATACAACTCGAGGTAACAAAATGAAAATAAACTCAGATGGAAAGTCCTTTCTGAGTATACAAGTCCAGAATGAAATGGAAAAAGTAATAAAAATGACGAAAACAAAGTCAAGTGTCATTGTCGTCTGCTCTCTACTCCGCTGTTGATGCTGGTGGTAGATCAAAGGATGCCGGTGGAGCTGGTGATGGTGATGTTGGAGGGGTCGGAGATCTGCCAATCAATAACTGATGTAACACGTCAAAACAGGCCACCATCTCAGTATACTGTGCTGACTGTATAGCCTGAATCTCAGCAATCTCTGCTCGGACCTAAGCGATCTCTGTCCGTATCATCCCCACAGCACTCTCGAGCCTCTCAAAGCGATCATGGGCTCGAGATGGTGAAAACATGCGTACTGCGGTGGATCCTCTACCACTGGTGGTGCCTCGGTCTCCATCGGTGCTGGCTGAGGCTTAGGAGCAGGCTAAGAAACCTCGGCATCATCACCCTCATCCTCAGCTATCTCCGGAGCTGGTAGAACCAAAGCATAAACTCCTGTCTAAACCCTGCGGACCATACCCATCAATCTCATCGTCTCTAACCCAAGGGGTGCTGGTATTATCATCTTCTCGGCCCCTCTTATTGTATCTCGTAGACCCAATCCCAAGATGAGTCTAGTAATGTATGGGCCAGAGAAAATGACACCTAGCCTGGGAAATTGTCCTTGATGCTTCAGATACTTTGCTAAAATGTGTCCCAAATAAACCAGCTCGTTGCGTACCATGGGGTATAAATATAGAAGTTCTTGCTTGCTTAGGACTCCCGTGCTATCGCCTCGACCGTTTACCAACCTACTCAGGATGGCGTGGAGATATCTGTAACTAGGTCGAGAAAGACATGAGGCCTTAGACACTCCTGGTTCATACCGCCCCTTAAAACATAGTGCTTTATACGCCTCCAGGGGGGATAAGCCTCCCGTCATGTCAATTAGGAGATCCTCATACTCCTCCGTTTCAGTGTACTCCTCATCATATAAACCAAGCCTAACGGAGAACTGCGTAACGCTCATACTATAATGCTGCCCAAAAGCTCTGAACTGAATGGTGCTAACGCTATCGAAGTGAGCATAATAATGGTCAAACTCGAATGAGTCGAGCACTTCTAATGTGAGTAGGCGGATAGTAGGGTCACGAATAATCAACAGCTTGCGCCAACTACCCACCGATAGTAGCTTCTCGACCTCATCAGCAATATCATCTGCTTGTTGCACCTCCCTAAGTGAGTTCACATCCGGGATTCGTGTTTGACTAAACTTAAGCTTCGCTAGTCGCTGAAATCGAGCTCGATGCTCGGGAAGTGTGAATTCCATGCTTTCCGGCTCAGGAGTAGGCTCTCTAGGATGTTTACCAGCTGCTTTCTTCGATCTGGGGGCCATACCTACATGTATTGGAAGGAAATCAATCAGATTCATTCATAACTCAATACTGCAGGAATCGACACGGGCGTGTGAAAATTCCACGCGCCTGTGGGTTTTCACGGGGAATGAAAACCGCACGGCCCTTGTGGCAAATTCCACAAATGCACCTCTATCTCACTTCTAGAGCTCATAAAAAACAAATCATAATCATTCTAGCAAGAAACCAAGGCACATTAGCCAGTTTAATCGAAGAAAATCGAATAGAATCAAAGAAAATCTGTGACGAGAGAAAACAAGGGTTTACCAATGAGATGAAGCTAAGACAACTGAAATCGGTGAAATACTCAATTATTCGACTCAAAAATCAACAATGGGAGGTCGGGAGAATATCGGAGAATGTTTTCTGAGTGTTTGAAGGTCTGCTGATGAATAGGGTTTAAATGATTTATCAAGAGAGAACGCAACTTTCTGATTCCTCGAGATCGGCACAGGCGTGTGGAAGTCACCCACGCCCGTTCACCTGCACATGAGGGACTCACAGGGGCAGACGCACACCCCTGTGTGCTCTAAGGAAAACACTCAACCTCTCTGAACGTATCCACACGGGCGTGCGGAAAATCCCCATGCCCGTGCGCCCGATCTATAGGGGCAGCCGCACGCCCCTGTGCCTTCTCTGTCCAAGCGAGAATAATCGCTAAATGTTCCGCACGCCCGTGAGGAAATTCTGCATAGGCGTGGACATTCACAGGCCTTACTCACAGGGGCAAGCGCACGCCCCTGTGCCTTCTCGGGATGGAGAGAGCTCTTTTGTAGAGTTTCGCACGGGCGTGCGAAAATTACCTACACCCTTGCATATTTCACAAGTTCACCCACAAAGGGTGAGTCCACGCCCCTGTGTGCTCTCGGGATAAGTTGCTAAGTCTCTGTAGGAAAACGTACACCCGTGCGGAAATTATCCTCGGGCATACTAAAGTCACGAGGTCACTCACAGAGGCGAGTCCACACCCCTGTGAGTTATCTGGATGTGCTCGCAATACATATTCATTGGCGTGTGGAAATTCCACACGCCCGTGCGTTCTCCCTGGTTGCCCTATGAACTCTGCAGGCTCTGCAGAAAATTCCTGAACATGTTTACACACTTAGAGCCTGCCCTATTATGCAAACTATACCAGCAAAAAACATGAGAGATAGCTCAAACGACCAAAACTTCGCTAAATCCTCATAAAAACACGTGATGAAATTAAAACCCATAATAAAATCACAGCAAAAGCATTTAATAATCAAGACACCAACACTCAACACTTTATTCGTGCAAACACTAAACTACTAATTAAGAAAACAGTAAACACTTGGGTTTCCTCCCAAGAAGCGCTTGCTTTACGTCACTAAGCTTGACGTACCATGTCTTACGTCACAGGGGTTTATGAAGAAAAATACTTCCTTGTTGTCATTACTAACGTCCCCTCCATAATATAGTTTCAGCCTATGTCCATTCACCTTGAATGTACCTTTCTTGTGATGTGTGATCTCAATAGCTCCGTGAGGTGAAAATTTGGTTACTGTAAGAGCCAAACCATCTAGACGTGAGCTTCCTCGGAAATAACCATAGAAGAGAATTGAATAGTAACACCTAATCGTCCACTTTGAACTCTTTCGGATTCTTAATGTGCTTGTCATGCCACTTTTGAATTCTTTCCTTATATATATCCTTGCATTCTCATATTCTTTCAACCTCCATTCATCTAGGTCGTTGAGATGTAACATTCCTTGCTCCCCCGATTTGCTCAAGTCAAGATTCATTGCCTTGATTGCCCAATATACTTTATGCTCTAATTCCACCGGCAAATGATAGGATTTTCCATACACCAAGTTATAGGGAGTGATCCCTATTGGAGTTTTGTACGCTGTTCGATGAGACCAAAGTGTGTCATCTAACCGTTCTGACCAATCCCGCTTTTCTTATTCTATAGATTTGGTTAAGATCCTCTTAAGCTCTCTGTTTGTGACTTCCACTTGTCCACTCATTTCCGGGTGGTAGGGGGTAGCAAGACAATGATGCACTCCATAACGCTTCAACACTTTCGCAAGCTGTGTGTTGCAAAAATGAGTTCATCGATCGCTAATGATGATTCCTGGATTCCCAAATCGAGTAAACAACCTCTTCAAAAACTTCACCATAGTTCTTGCATCATTATTTGGAAGAACTTGGGCCTCCACCCATTTAGAAACATAATCAACTGCCACCAAAATGTAATGATTGCCATTAGACTTCGGAAATGGTCCCATGAAGTCAATTTCCCATGCATCAACCACCTCACAAAACTGCATCAGATTCTTAGGCATCTCATCTCTTCGTGATAGGATTCCAACCCTCTGACAACTGTCACATTGTAAAAGGAACTGATGAACATCCTGGAATAAAGTCGGCCAATAAAACCCAGTGGCCAGAACTTTCTCAGCAATTCGGCTTAAAGCATAAAGCCCTCCAACGGGACCTGAATGACAGTGCGCAATAATGTTCCAACCTTCCTCCCTTGAAACACATCTTCAAACCATATGATCTACACAAATACAGAATAGGTAGGGATCATCCCACAAATAGTTATTCAAGTCACTGAAAAACTTTTTCTGCTGTTGAAAATTAAGGCCTTGCTTCTGCCCCTTTCCTGACAAATAGTTTGCAAAATCCGCGAACCATGGAGTATCCTCTAACTCTAATTCGTATACAGCATATAGATGTTCTTCAGGGAAGAAGTCATTGATTTCCATGCTTGTCGTTCTTGCCCCTCACAACCTTCTAATCTTGAAAGGTGATCTGCAATCACATTTTTGGTTCCCCTCTTATCTTTTATTTCCATATAAAATTCTTGTAACAATAAGATCCACCGAATCAATCTCGGCTTTGTGTCCACCTTGTTCATGAGATAACGAAGTGCCGAATGATCTATGAACACTGTGGCCCTAGATAAAATGAGGTAGGGTCTGAACTTGTCGAAAGCAAACACCACTGCTAATAACTCATTTTCGGTGGTTGTATAATTCTATTGAGCACTTGTAAGAGTCTTGCTAGCATAATAGATCTGTTAAAACTGCTTATCTTTCCGTTCCCTAGGACTGCTCCCACGGCGTAGTCACTTGCATCACACATTAGCTCAAAGGAATCATTCCAATCTGGTATTGTCAAAATTGGTGCTTGCACTAATCTCCCTTTCAACAAATTGAATGCACTCAAACAATCATCCCCAAAATCAAAGGGAGCATCTTTGTCTAGGAGCTTGGTCAACGGTTGTGTGATCTTAGAAAAGTCCTTGATAAACCTTCTGTAAAAACCTGCATGCCCCAAGAAACTGCGGATCCCTTTTACATTTGTAGGTGGAGGAAGCTTTTCAATGACCTCAATCTTTGCCTTATCCACCTCCATACCTGTTTGGGAAATCTTATGTCCAAGGACGATGCCTTCTTGGACCATAAATTGACACTTCTCCCAATTGAGAACGAGGTTCGTTTCTTCACATCTCACTAATAGTCTCTCCAAATTATTTAAGCAAATATCAAAGGAGTCTCCGAATATTGAAAAGTCATCCATAAACACCTCCATAATATCTTCCAGAAGATCATCAAAAATGGCCATCATGCAGCGCTGGAATGTCGCTGGTGCATTACACAACCCGAAAGGCATTCTTCTGTAAGCAAAGGTATCGTAAGAGCAAGTAAATGTGATCTTATCCTGATCTTCTGGAGCTATGGGGATTTGAAAATATCCCGACATGCCATTAAGGAAACAATAAAATTGATGCCCTGCTAGTCGTTCCAACATCTGATTGATAAACAGCAACGGGAAATGATCTTTTCGAGTGGCATCGTTTAGTCTTCTATAATCAATGCAAACTCACTATCCCATGACTGTCCTGGTTGGAATCAATTCATTCTTTTCATTTCTCACCACTATTACCCTGCTTTTTTTTGGAACCACTTGTGTTGGGCTCACCCATGCACTGTCAGATATGGGGTAGATGATTCCTGCATCTAGGAGCTTCACCACTTCTGCCTTGACAACTTCCTTTATGTTCGGATTTAATCTTCACTGAGGTTGGATCACAGATTTGTAATCATCTTCCATTAGAATTTTATGAGTGCAAAATGACGGATTTATGCCCTTAATGTCTAAAATTTTTTATGCAATAGCCGATTTATGCCTTTTCAACATTCTAACAAGCTTGTCCTTTTGATCCACAGACAAGTTTGAAGCCACAATCACTGGGAGTTTAGATTCTTCCATCAAGAAGGCATACTCAAAATGTGATGGTAGGGATTTAAGCTCTAGTTCTGGTGGTTCATCAATTCATGTTCACATTCGTTCTCCCCTTCTACCACTTGTGAATGTGTTTCTCTACGATCTTCAACGGCTATCAATGCTTCCATTCCACAGGTATCCCTTCCTGACATCGACACTCCCAAAGAGAAAAGTTCCTGCCTTTGTTCATGATATGACGAATAAAACTGACTGAGAACTCTCTCCAAATTTTCTTCTAAGTAGTCACTCATCGATGCCAATGCAGATCTCTCAAACTGATCTATCACACTATATAATTCACAGTTCCGCCCTTGAATTTTGGCAATGTACTCTTCAACTGACTCTTCCATTCACTATTGAATAGTGTACTGTTCTTGTGGGGAATTACACGGTGTGTCCTGTACTGCAAACAGTTGAACTTTCTGTTTCACATTTTCAACCATTCCCGTGATAGTGTCGAATAACTCAGGTATGCCAATCATATTTTTATTTTTTTCTTTTATTTTTCTGTAATCAAAGAAAAAGAACAAATCAGAACAATGATAGAAAAGAAGATGTGAACTAGAATGAATGAATGAATAGCTAAGAAAACAAAGTGCAAAGTATCTCTAAACGCCTACTCCCTGCAACGGCGCCAAAACTTGAAAACACCCCTTACGTATGTCCCGCAAGTGCACGGGTTTGTTGAAATAATAAAATTACAGATGAGTGGGGTATCATATCCACAGGGAGTAGGGAATAAAAACACTTAAATTGTTTCTTAACTAAGTGAAAGATGAATAGTGATATGTGTGACAAGATGTGAAATAACAAAAGTAAAAGAACAAGAAAGAGAGCACAAGTAAAGTAGAAGATAAGGCAATCGATATAAATGGAGTACCCCGATATTGTTCCGCCTAGGACAATCGTTTCAAGTGCAAGAACCCTCTATTATACTTCCTAACTAATACAATAATGAGTTATGGAGATCCTTAAATACATGGTCCCAAATCTAAGGTCAACCATGCCTAACTCTATACATGTCCTGGAGGAGAAATTGAATAACCTCTCAACCTCGCACTCATATAGAATTGTAATGAGTTCTAGGAATTCCAAGTGATAAATCCTCTTCCTAGATGTAGACCTAACCCTTTGGTCCAGGTGGAAGGTCCCTAACCATAATTAAGCCCTAGGTGCTAAAATCACTTCAACGCTTCACTCTGTTGCACCCACAACTTAGTCCCAGCGGAAGGTCATCCTTTAGCCCATTCACTTTACTATGAACGCAAAGAACTCGAGGAAATGGAGGTAGAATAAATCATACCGGAGGGGAAAGGGGACGCTCCGCTACCTCTCGACTCATCCTCTCAATCCTCTCCAATCTAACTTTGTCTAACTCTCGTGGTGTGTCACTCACTCACAAGGGTTACCAACAAGAACTCTCAACCCTAGTGTCACTCTAAGGGAGTATTCATGCAATCAAGCAATCAAGATTTGAACTCAAAGAAAACATCAATTAATTGAAAGCATAATAAAGACGTCTAATAAAACGAATACATCATAGGGTTCACAAATACCCAAGTACCCACTAGGGGGTTTAGCTCTCCATGGAGCTTACTACAATCAATAAAATCAAATATAAAAGCAAAGAGTCCATAGAAAACCCACTCGATAGTCGTGGCGATGGTCTTGTGGAGAGTCCTTTACTCGTCCAAGAGTCCCTTTGTCCGGCCTAGGATACACCTCACCGGATCGGCGCCGACGAAAGTTCTCCTACTTACCTTCTTTCAAACGGAGCACGATGTCAGAGCCGTAGAACCTATCAAAATGCCTAGCCAATACCTCTCCAAACCCTAGCCGCAGCCCTCTCTTAAGTTGGTAAAAAGATGAAGAAAAGAATACTGAAATCGGCCTTAAATAGGGCTGGAATCATGAATCCACACGCCCATGTGGATTTTTCGCACGGGCGTGTGGAATTTCCACACACCCGTGTGGATTCTCTGTTTTCATCCTTCTTCGGCCGGCTATGAATAGTACCTACTACAGTGCTTTGCTGTAGTGCTTGCTAGAGTACCGCCCCGAGACACTCCCAAATCCATGCTTTTATCGAGGTAACGTAAACGGGCACAAGTTTACGTCGTAGATCGTTTTGCTTCTCCAATAACGGACATGTTGGTGGAGATCTTGCTATACATGCACAAGCCGAAATGCTTGAATGTGACTGCTCTTGTGCCCCTCCAAATCGTTGTGCTAACTTGAATACGAGGAGGTTGGCACACTTCCCACATTTCGAACCTGACTTATGTCTTCGCGTTTGAACCTTCTTAAGATTTCCTCCAATTGGTGCATTTACGATCCACATTGGCTTTTTTCTCTATTATTAGGTCTCACAACCCTATCTGCATGAAAGTAACATAAATACACACATATTAGTGTTAAAACCGGATAAAAGTAATGCTTATCATAAGGAAAGAACACTTTATATTCTTATCACACAAGCACTCATCAGCATGCATCCATCCATGCGGCCGCATGGATGGCCGTATGAAGTCTTTGGATGCCATCTAGGCCCTTCATGCGGCCAATAAACGGACACTTTCAAGTTTTTTTTAAAGTTCTTATTCCAACAACCATAAAAACACATAATAACAAAATCGAATTCACCCAAACAATGAAAACATGATATTTGAAGCACCAAGATAAATGATAAAACAAAGAACTCATAACAACTATGGAAGAACGCTTGTAAACAAATTAAGAATGATGACTCACAACCATTCACTAATAAGCAAAGAGACAACTAAACAACCGAACGTAGTAAAAATATGAAAAATTCAAATATGATGAACAATTGAGTGTTGTAAAAGTAGTACTTGATCCCCTTTTTCAAAGCGCACTGAGTTTTCATATGCCAACGATCGCCATTCATCTAGCTCATTTAATTGGAGCTTTCTATTATGGCCAATAAGCTGAAGATTGAAATTTAATTCCTTAATGGCCCAATAGGCTCTATGATCCAATTCAATGGGCAAGTGACATGACTTCCCATAGACTAATCTGTAGGGTGTTGCCCTAGCCCTAATAGGAATTTTGAAGGTCGTTCTATAGGCCCAGAGTGCATCCTCAAGCTGATATGCCCAATCTTTTCGATGATGACTAACCATTTTCTCTAAGATTCGCTTCAATTCCCAATTCGATATCTCAACTTCACCGCTAGTTTGGGGGTGATATGCATTCAAAGTTTGATGAGACACCCCATACCACTTCAAGACCTTTTCAAACTGAGGGTTACAGAAATGAGTGCCTCGGTCACTTATTATCTCCCTTGGAGTAATGAACCGGGAGAACAATATTTATAGGAAATTTACCACAACTCTAGCATTAGAAGAAGGAAATGCTTGTTCTCCCACCCACTTGGAAATATAATACACTACCACCAAAATGAATTTATTACCTTTAGAGCTAGGGAACAGACCCATGAAATCGATCTCCCACACATCAAACACTTCACAAGCTTGGTTCCAGACCTGCGGCATCTCTTCCCTTTTCAAAATATTACTTGTTCTCTAACACCTATCACAATGCTGCACAAATTTCTACATGTCCTGGAAAATCATAGGCCAGTAGAACACTGCATCCAAGATCTTCTTAGCAGTCTAGTTTCCACTGTAATGGCCCCCGGTCGGTCCTGAATGGTAGTGTCTCATAATGTCGTGCCCTTCCCCTCGAGAAACACATCTTCTAACAACTTTGTTTGAACAAACTCTGAAAAGAAATGGGTCTTCCCAGATATAATAATTCAGGTAGGTGAAGAACTTTTTCTTTGTTGACATGTGAGCCACTTTGGGAAAGTTTTTGCTGCTAGATAATTTGCATGGTCGGCAAATCATGGGATTTCTTCTTCCTCCATCACCTGAATACTGTACAACTGCTCCCCTTGGAAAGTGTAATCAATCTCCCATCTCTCCAAAGAATTTTCAAGAAGGCCTTAAAGGCATGACAAGTGGTCTGCAGCTAAATTCTCTACCGCTTTTTTGTCTTTAATTTCCTAATCAAATTCTTAGAGCAACAGGATCCAGTAGATTAATCGAGGCTTGGCATCTGGTTTGTTGAACAAGTACTTCAGTGTAAAGTGATCCGTATAAACATTTACCTCGAAAAGCATCAAGTAGGATCGAAATTTGTCAAATGGAAAGACCACTACAAGTAGCTTCTTCTATGTGGTGGTGTAGTTCTCCTAGGCATCATTTAAAGTCTTGCTTGCGTAGTAAATCGGATGGAAATGGTTATCACATTATTACCCCAATACTCTCCCAACTGCATAATCACTTGCGTTCACATCTCAAATGGCAAGCTCCAATCTAGAGAAACTATTATTGGTGCCTCGACAAGCTTCTTCTTCAGGCTAAGGAAAGCGTTCATGTAGTCTTCACTGAACTCAAAAGGGGCATCCTTTTCCAAAAGTTTCATCAGTAACTGGGCAATTGTAGAAAACTTCTTGATGAATCTTATATAAAATCTAGCTTATCCCAAAAAGCTTCTGATAGCCTTAACTGATGTCCGGGGAGGTAATTTTTCATTGGTAGAAACCTTCGCATTGTCTACCTCTATCCTTTTTTGTGAAATCTTGTGTCCGAGAACTATGGTTTCTTTGACCATGAAGTGACATTTTCATTGGTAGAAACCTTCGCATTAGTCTTCTCGCATCGGGCTAAGACTCGTTCCAAGTTTTTGAGACACAAGCTGAATGAGTCACCAAAGACCAAAAAGTTATCCATACACACCTCCATAATGTCTTCCACCATGTCTTCAAAGATGGCCATCATACATCTTTGAAAAGGGGCCGGTGCGTTGCAAAGCCTGAAAGGCATACGACGATAGGTGAATGTTCCATAAGGACAAGTGTAGGTGGTATTCTCTTGATCTTCTGGAGCAATGGGAATCTGAAAGTAACCAGAGAGACCATCTAGGAAACAGTAATAAGAGTGTCCTACGAGTCGTTCAAGCATCTGATCAATGAAGGATAGGGCAAAATGATCCTTCCGTGTGGCATCATTGAGTTTCTTGTAGTCTATGCACACCCAATAACCTATGCCAGTTCTGGTAGGAACAAGTTCATTTTTCCCATTGGTGATAACTGTCATCCACCCTTTGTTTGGTACTACTTGCACTGGACTTACCACTGATGCACTGTAAGAAATGGGGTAGATAATGGCTGCATCAAGTAGCTTGATAAACTTATTCTTTACTACCTCCTTCATGCTGGGATTAAGCCTTTGTTTGAGTATCACCGTAGGTTTGTGATTGTTTTCCATGAGAATCTTATGCGTATAGAAATATGGGCTGACCCCCTTGATGTCAAAGATTTTCCAAGGAATTGTCTTTTTATGTCAAAGATGTTCCTTCTGCTCAGCTGTCAAATCTGATGCAATAAAGACTAGGAGCTTGGAACCTTCAACCTGATAGGAATATTCTAAATGTTCAATAAGTGGTTTCAACTCTAGTTCAAGGGGTTCTTCAACTGATGATTTCAATCTCCCATAACTCCCAAGATCACATTTCTCAACTCCTCCGTCATCCTCCTCTGATGAGCCACCACCATTCAAACTGTCTTCTGTTAACTAAACCTCGGTCTCAGCCAAATCTGAGTCACTCCATTGCATATAGTCCATCTCTTATGAACAACTGGGCCATGTTTGATTCGTCTCCTCTTAAACCACTTTCATTAACTCTGAGGGTTTATATTAATTGCTTATTGGTTCTTCACTAACGGGATTGGGCAGGCAATTGGTTCTCCACTACCGCGTTCATCCCTTCTGATTCCATGTACTGCTAAAAAAAAACTGAACCTTTTGATTCTCCAAAATCGGTTTGGTCGATTCCCACAATATTGTTTCTTCCACTAGTCATCATCAAAATATAAACAACCCAATCCTGATGGTTTGCATGAGTGAGAAGGATATTAATCCTGTGAATAGCAGTAGTTAACCTAATCGTTAGTCAAAGCCATGATTAAAGAAGAGGGAAGAAATATTTACAAAAACAAGAGTCAGCAAAAAAGAAATCGACAAAAGAGTAAGAAAAGGAAATGCAAATAAAAGAATGAAGATATATGTGCACAAACAATAAATAACAACAAGAAAAGCAAAGAAATAAAATAATGACAAAATCAACCAACTCTAAGTTTTCCGAGTATTCCTCGTGGATTCCCAGCAACGGCGCAAAAAACTTAATCGATATGCCTGCAAGTGATGGATAGCCAAGTAATACCCTCGCGCAAGCACGAGGGAGTTGTAATACACTTACTTCCTCTTCATGTGTTTTTTTTTTTCCTACCAATTCAAGTGTTGTAACAAAATTATAAAATAACAACTCAAACTCTAATGTAAAGCTCTACAACGAAGGCGATTCTCGAGTGATAATCAGGGCAAGAAATTGGTCACGGATGTGGATCCCCTTGGGAGCTACTTAAATTTGAAGGATATTATAACTAGCATGCAATTGGGAAGTTTTGGACCAAGAAATCCCTAAGTAGGCCAACCTGATGGTCATGGCAATTGGCCCCTAATCCAGTACGAGTATTGGATACTAAATCTCTTCCGCCCAAATCCACTTACGATTGCAATAAGGGTGGTGGATTTCTCAAGTTAGGGTTGTAACACATCCAAGGACAACCCTAACAATGGAGGGGTACAAATACCCGATGGTTACGGTGTATTCATACATGTATCTCTTCCAAGCTAGGTGAGTCTAATACTAAGGCAATGGTCATGCTACCTAGAAAAGCCTAGAAATTAGTGTACCGAGTTCTCATGCATACCAATACATTCAAATACAACAAACAAGGATCACAAACATATCAATTGCAATAAACAAGTCAAGCAACCATTCTACACAAGTTCACCGCCAAGGTTCACCAACATCTGGTGACCTTGGGGATTTAGTTGTTCATAGTCACAAAACAAACAATCATAGCCATAGAAACAACTAAACAAAGCATGAATAAACTTAATCAAAAGGCTGGAGGCCGAATGACACTTGGAACCCTTAGCGATGAGCTTCCAAAGATGTCACTCAAGGGGTGGCTTCCATCGTCTTCAACCTCCTCAAAGTGTAGATCAAAGGATGGATCTCATAGTATCTCACTCTCCCCATCGTTCTCCGCTCAGAAATGCCCTCTAAACTCTTCTTCCAGCTCGGATCCGGAGTGGTGGTTGTGAACTCCAAGAACAAGAGTCTCTTTTTCTTTCCAAAAATGCCCTAAAACTTCGTTTTAAACCCCCACTCTAGTTGCCATGCTGTCGGCATACGGGCAGTGAAGATTCTAGAAATTCGTGTAAGTTGTACAGTGAAACTACTACAGTGACTACTACAGTAAACTACTATAGTACTGCATGCGCGCGTCTTCACGCCCGTATGGTTGCCCGCATGAAACTCCAGACTTAACGTTTTCCTTATGTTTTTGTGCTACAGTGCTGGTACAGTTCTGCTGCAGTGCCGGTGCTCTAAAACACTACTACAGTGTCGATTTCCTCTTGAATCCCAATGTCAATTTCACCTAGGCTTCTCCTGTACCTGTAACACGAAAGAAACCAATTTAAACCAAAAAAGGGAATCGATTCATCAAAAAAATACATAAAATCATACACAACAAATATGTATAAAATACATACATTTAGCAGTTTATCATAACATATTAAGGATTTGCTAACTACTATTGATTTTTAATTTAGAACTTTGGATAAGGCATTTCTAGTATACTAATATTAGAGTTATCATCAATAAAGTTCAGTGTTAATAAATGTGTAAAATAGCATATCGTTAAGAAGGATAATGACTCATTTGAATCTCTTGAGGTTGAGTTAATCTAGCTCTCTTATGTGTCTTCCCATCAAGAGCTCTCTTTTTATTACTTTAAAATCTCCTATAACACATATAAAGGTAAATAGTTAATCATTATTTTCGACCAAGTGTGTTTATAAGGAAAGGAGTTTAATAATAGAGATTGTGAAAGTGCATAAGCAAAGTATAAAGGACAATACATATTAAATTTAACAATAATAAAGAATCCTATATGTTTCTTATGGTAAATTGAGACATATAAATTAGGATTATTCTAAATATAGTGTGTGTATACTTAATCTTACATATATGAAATTCTTCTATATTGTGGCATTGGAGATTAGGATAATCTCCATAAGGAAAATAAAAGATTATGGAGTAGTTGATACTCCTGATGTATAAACTTTGAATTTTAGTATGGATTACATAAAGGGATAGTAAACCAATAAAGTGAAGTTAAACAGCAAGAGAAATTTAGTTTGCAAACTTTGTTTGTAAAATATGTGCATTTGAATCTCTTATATATGATAAGGTTTCTAATCCATATGAGAGAAAATTTGTACCTAATGACTGTAACATGTATTCTTTTGAAGTTTACCTAATAGTCTATGGATTATAAAGTTTGTTGTTTAATTTATATCACTAGAATTGTAGATTCGACAAATGTAAATTGTTATGAATGACTTGATCAGTGGGAGTGATTGACCTATCAAGTTTTGATAAAGGTCATGTGGTTGTTATAAATAACACCTTTCAAGTTGAGATGAATATTAAATAATTTCTATTAAGGATCTAAGTCATGATATAGTAAATCGATTTAGATTATATCTCAAAGAAGTTGTTGACTAATTTGTTAGGAAACAACATCTTTAAGTTTGTGGTGATGCAACTTTAAACAGATTAGCTAGAATAAATGTTATATTGTGATTATGTTGTGCATCTATTATTTTGAGCCAATTGTAACTTTAAAAAGTTTCACAAGCATTAATTAATTTTAATAAAACTAAATTTTTGTATAAAGCCATAAAGTATAATATTAATTCTATAGCATGATATGGTATTTGGGATCATGTTGAGTTGATATATAGGGTAGAGACTATTTAGTTTTGAAAAATAAACGGACTCATTAGGCAACATTAAGTGATACAATACTATTTTGCTAAGGGATTTACTTATATAAATGGAATAGATTACAAGAAATTTTCTCAGGTTTTCTATTGGCTTTTCATGTTATTATGACACTTTTTGTGCATTTTCACTTAGATGTCAAAATTGACCTTTTAATGAAGAATTTGTAAAAGAGGTATATGACCTGTAAGATT
This sequence comes from Dioscorea cayenensis subsp. rotundata, assembly GCF_009730915.1. Taxonomy (NCBI): domain Eukaryota; kingdom Viridiplantae; phylum Streptophyta; class Magnoliopsida; order Dioscoreales; family Dioscoreaceae; genus Dioscorea; species Dioscorea cayenensis. Next base: position 16,738,870 of record NC_052485.1, on the reverse strand, counting down.
TCTCTTTATTTAAATTAAGTTTTGGATGTGCAATTTAAGAAATCCATAGAATAATATAATAAGTCTTCCGTTGGTGGTATTTGAAATTTCATGATTTATCTCTTCATTTAGTTATGCAAAAAATAATGTGAATCATGTATATACCATATTAGTGGGAGCACATATATATTATAGTTATATTTAAGATTATGTAGATATATTATGGGTATATTAGGTGAAGTAATTGCTTTATAAAAATTTGGTTTGAATGATATAATTAAGGTGTCTTATGTCATTGACATTGAGATCATAAAGTGTTATTTTTGAAGCATTATAGTTTGGTCTCAAGAAATCAATATCCATAAAGTTTGTGAGTGATATCTGATGAAAATTTATTTTCCTAGTGCATATTTTATTATTAATAGTGGTGTTTTTGATAGAGAGCAACTAGAAAACATTCTTTATGCCTAAGTTTGAGAAACGCTATTTATGTTCAGATTTGTTGAAAGTCTGGCATTGTAGTTGTTATTATTGGAATGTTATGAAGATGTCATTATAATCTTTAGATTTTGAAAAAACCATAAAAAAAGTGATAAGGTAGTGGTAAGGAACTATAACTACTTGCTTATATTTATTAACTTTGATATTGTTGATTACTTAGATTAAGATTTTGTTGGTCTTGTTGATCTTCTCAAATCAACATTCAGTTACCTCTTATAACTACCAACGGAGCTATCTTTTGAAGAAATACATTTCTTTGGTTGCTATTTCTTTTTTTGATGCTGAGTATGTTGAGGTAATATTGTTTGGCATATAGTTGACGAGTTTCGTGTTTAGGCTAAGATAGAGAATTTTTATCTCTAGGCCATTAAGTTTGATAATTCTATTATTATGTTCCAGAACACATTAGCACTGAATTGATGTCTGTCAATCTTTATATGAAATGCATACACTTAAGTTATTTAAGGATCATATGTGGAACATATAAGACTTGGTTCTTTTCTATAAACTTTTATTTGATAAGCTATATTGGATAGTATGGATCCTTATGGGTTACTATGAATGGATATTAAGTTACTTATGATAAAGTTGGACTAAGTGGGTGAATGTTAGTTTGAATTCTATTATGAATTAACTTAGTGATGATATTAATCCAATCTCAATTCAAATTGAATAAAGTAGTCCATGATTTTGTCAAATGGAATCCTAAGTTAACTCAAATTGGTACTTTGGATAATGATCTACTTAAACTTTGAGTGGAGTTAATCCTTCGATGGTAAGGATTATATATAGTACATCACCAAGGGTCCCTGATCTAACATTGTCGAGAATACTCAGCCCCATCAAAGAAAGAGAACGGGATAGATTGGAAGATCCCTTCATTTATTTAATCATGGACTTAAAAACTCTCATCGTCTTCTACTACTTGCTATGACTGGAGGTAACTGATCTTGCTTCCACATATTATAGTGAAGCATAGATGTCATAATTAATTTCTGATAAAAATTCTAACATTTTTTCAATTATAGATATATACATGTATCATTCATGTATTATACATAAACAAACTAACTAAGTTTATCATTGCTGGCACTCACAAGGGTTGATTGATTTCTTTTCAAAAAAAAACCAAAAAGACAAAATATGATAGTTTGTATGCTTCGTTGCAAAATTTGTTGGAAAGTATATGAATATGATTTTTCTGGATTTATTTGCAAAAAGAATTATGGAAAAGTAAAAACGGTTACGTTTACTAGCTTAGATGAAAATGTCAAATTTCTAGATTTGTTTGCATTTCCTTTTACAAAATGTTAAAGGCGAAGAGTTTTGCTTTGAGACTACATAAATTATTAAAAAAAATTATGGAAAGAGAAGAATTTAGGATCTTAAGTGGAAAAATGGCATTCTAGGGCATTTTGGTAATATAGCAAGGCTTAACCAAAATCTTCCCTTAAATGCCATTTTATTGTGCACATCATTATAGAAATTATAAAATGTGAAAGTTCAAAGGATAAGATGCATATTAGAAAATTATGGATTCTTGGCATTTTCTTTGAAAATGTTGAAGGTGAATAGTGTAGAGGCTTGCTTGCATAGTTTATGAAAATTTTGAGAAAAGAGAAGACGTTAGGATCTAAAGTGAAAAATGATATAGGTGGGCATTTTCTTAATTTTATGAACACCCCGCCCAAAACATCAATTTAAGATCATTGTGAGGTAATGGAACCAATCATTCATTGACACTGATAAGGGTTAATAGAACCATCATGAAGACAAGAAACCATAATGATATTGCAAAAATGTGAAATTTCAAAAATGACACAGGTAGGCATTTTGGTAATTTGAAATGGCTTCACCAAAACCTCCCTTCAATACCATTGTAAGGTCCAAGGCATTATAGAAAATGCAAAAATGTGAAAGTTGGATGGTTTTGATGTAAATGTGAAAATTATGGCTTTATTTGCATTTTCTTTAGCAAAAATATAGAAGGTTAGGACTTCAGAGGCTATTTTGAATAAATTATAAAACATTTGAGGAAAGAGAAGACATTAGTTAGTATCTAAAGTGAAAATTTGGCACAACAATGGCATTTTGGTAATTTGATTAGGACTTAAACCAAAGCCTCACTTTGAGGCCTTGTGAGGTTCAAAATACTGATATATTGCTCCTTTTAAAGGGCCAAATCATTGTTGGAAACTGACAAGGGTTAATAGAAGCTTCTTGAAGACGAAGAGTCTCACGGTGAGAAAATGTGAAAATTTGAATACTTATTTGCAAAATTTGTTGAAAAACATAAAAATATCAATATTATGGTTTAATTTAAAAAAGAAATCATTATTGAAGTGGGAGAATGTGAGAGTTCAAATCCCCAACTTGGTACAGGTGAAAATAATAGCTTTCCCTCTAAAGTAAAGGGGTGAATCATTTTTACTTATTTGGTTCCTTAAAAAGAGAGACTCCATGCAATCACTTTCCCTTTATCAAGGCAAAGTGATTCATAGAGGGGGTGATGTAAAAGTGATTGCATCATTGGGTGGGAATGTTTGATAATTATTAAATTACTATTCTACTCTCTTATTAAATAAAAATTCTTCCTTGTTTCTTTTTTACATTTTAAAACCCTAACGCACGTTTTATTCCCCCACTTCCACATTAACTTGTCGTTTCTTCCCCTTAAAAGTAATTCTTTTTTTTTTTCTCAATGCTTGTTTGATTAAATTTGTATTGAATTTTGGTTACGTTTTTTTTGTGTGAAATTTCTATTTTGATTGAATCAATAGTTAGGCCAACAAATTTCTATTTTGTTTGTATAATCTTTTTGTCTAGGAATCTCTATTTTGATTAAATCAAATCCTTGTTAATATAATAATCCAACATGATAAAATGAGAAAGAAAAAGAGAGAGAGACGTGAGACATATATGTCCTTTGTTTTTTTGTCATCGACAACTATTTTCTTCCAAATTTCCACAAAAATTGTTCATTGTGTTTGTACTTTATGCAATCTACATTTTCTTCTAAAACTAGTTTATTTGCTTCCTTGTTTGTTTATTTAAATAGAAAAAGGCCTAAATTTATATAGACAAACATTTTCTTTCAAGACCAACATTGATGGCTTACAATAACTTCAACTTTGATAAATGACCAACTTCAAGAGTAATATTTACTAACAAATTCATTCTTTGTAGTTGCGTGTAGGGAAAATGAACTCCTTATATAGCTAAAAAAACAAAAGATGAATATTGATAGATAGATAGATTAACCCATTGCATACAAGATATAATAATATGGCATTGTGTTTGCTACAAAATTAAAGTAACATGGGATCCTATTAGTAGCACTAAAACATTTAGTTAATGTTGATTGCAGAAGTTTGAAATGACTAGATTCTTATTAAGAATAACATGTAATCCATTTTTTAATGGAATCTTCTGTGGCATGTCTGCCAAGAGACAACAAACTCCATCATACAAATCTCATTGAAGCTAAGGTTGATAACATAGCTATATGGAGGCATAAATCATAAAGGGAAGATCTAAGTACCCAACCTAGGGCAAGTCTAATTGAAGAGTATAGCTATTTATGGGAAAACTATTTGAAGAAACAACTATACAAGGAGAAAATTAAAGACAATATCATGAAGAACCAAACTTAGATGAATAAAGATCAAGTTTGGGAATAAGAAGATTGTGAAGATTAAACATGGATGACTCGGAGATCATATTTAGTGAAAGATTTTAAGATCATTTGAAGACTATTTTTGGTATGATAGAGACGCACCATATAGGGTGTACCGCTTACGAGGATGATGCTGATAAGATGTGAGGAGGCAAGCTAGTTGTTGGAAGTAGATCAAGAGGATTCGACTACATCGACTCAGAATTGCACATAGTTAGGAGGACTGGAGTCATTTGCAAATCACTTTAAATCAAAAGATTTGACTGAGTCGAGGTTAGCAGGTGGACCGCAGTTCAAGTTTGTTTATAATAGGAGTCACAATGTCTAAATTTGAAAGGTATCCAATTTAGGAGCCATGGAGATTCTAAAAGAGAGACATGCTATATTAAGGATGTAGAGAAATCTATGTAAGAGTCATTGCTCTGAGATTTTGGATGAGCCACTAGAGAGACCTAAGTGTGTGGGTGAGAGTGAGAAGGCATCAGGCAATCTAGAGAAGGTTCTTGTCTACCTTCTTGAGGATGTGTGTGAGAGTTGTACTCATTTTTATTCCCCGCTTTTAGTGGATTTTTATCTTCTGGCTTGGACCCCTGACATAGGAAAGTGTTGTGCCAAATTGGGTTACCAATTTTCTGTGTCTCTGCTTTCTTTGGTTTTTATGTGATTGTGTGAGTGTTTGTAGAGAGATTAAGTGAATTCTAACCCACACTACACACACCAAAACTAAAAGCCTCAACATAAGCTAATCATCTTTTAGTGTTCAGCTTGTTTGGCTAAAATATTTCTCTCAGTTTTATATAGTGTTCTTCTATTAGAGTTTAGGACACAATGATTATATTGCTTCAAGAAAAGACTTTTTCTCTTACTCAAATACTTGAGTTTTTTTACTAGGTGTATTAATAACGTATTATATAGTTTCATACTTTATTTTGTGTATTTAAAAATATTTTTCTTACAAGCTTTAATTTCATCAAACTTTTATAGGCCTTGATTTTATCAACCATTTTTATAGGTCTATTTTTGTTGTAATTGTTGAAATTGATGATATTTTAGAACAAGATTATGCAATGCTCTTTGTTGTGTATACAATTACAGTTACTCTACGTCTCAACAACTTGCTTTATATAATTAGTTCAAATTTTGAGTTTTATGTCTTAAAGTGGAAACACAGAAAGAGAAAAAGAAGGATGAGTTGTATTTATGAGAGGCATATGATTAGGTAAGTCAATTTAGAATGATGATGTTTGATTTAGATTTCGCTTGTATGGAGAACATTAGGATGAATAGGGCAGCCTTTTATAAATTATGTGATATGCTTTAAAGCATTGGTAGGTATATGAACATTGAGGAAATGGTTACCTTGTTTCTCTATAACCTTTCTTATGATGCTAAGAATATGATTGTAAAAAGGGAATTTCTAAGGAGGAGAGAGACAATAAGTAGGCAGTTTGGGCTTATTTTACTCTCTCTGTTGAGGTTGTATAAGGAATTATTTAAACAACCATATCTCATGCCTCAAGACTCCATAGACCTCTAATGGAAATCATTTAAGGTAAGAATAGATTTCATTCAAATAAACAATTGTCATTGTAATATTTTTAAATTTGACTAATTGATATACTAATTAGTGTGTTTTATTCTAAATTTTAGAACTATTTCGGAGCCTTAGAAGGGACTTATATTAAGGTCAGTGCCCCTGAATTTGACAAACCAAAATACAGGACAAGGAAAAGAAATTGTCAATAATATTCTAGGTGCATGTTCACAAGATTTCCAATTCATATACATATTGCCTAAGTTGGATGGTTCTACAACAAATTCTGCGGTATTGCGAAGTGCACTTTCTAGTGAAAGTGGTGTTTGTTCTCAAACTAGCAAAACAATAGTACCCTTTATCATTTAAATTTAAAAATCTAAGGGAAATTTTTTTCTTTAGGTTTTACTATCTCTGTGATATTGGTATAAAAATGGGAAGGGATTTTTAATTCCATATAAAAACCAATGTTACCATTTGAATGAGTGGAGACAAAACAATCACCTACAATCAAAAGAAGAATTGTTTAACTACAAATGTTCAAGTGCATGAAATGCCATTGAAAGGTGTTTTGGACTTTTGAAAATGAAAAGGGGGATTCTTAGAGATTGGTCTCCGTACCCATTTTAAACACATTGTTGAATTATAAGTGTATGCGCAATGCTACATAATCATATCAAAATGGAGATGGATCTTGATCAACTAGAGGTAGAATTGGACAAGTCCTACGTGAATTTTGAACCTTTCTCAAATGAACAAAACATCAGTACATTGAAGCTTCCAATGTATAGACAGCTTGTAGAGACAATTTGGCTCAAGAAATGTGGAATGAGAGGTAAGCACCTAGAAATCAAGCTTGAAATTAAGATTTTTAATTAATCTATAAGGGAAACTATTACCATATGTTTAATGACTTATGGGTGGTTTATGTAATTTTTGAAAATGCTTAATATAATTGAGTTATCTGCAACTGTATGCAATTTTATTTTTTATCATATTAATGATCCCTTCTCCAAACACATGTAAAGATTTATGATATTTGTGAAGTAGTAAAGCAAGAAATAGGTAAAGTGATAACATATTTCCAACACTTGAATGCAAATATAGAAAAAAAAGGGCACTTCCCTAAAAGAGCATAACAAAACTCAATGTTCTAACTAAGGAAGATGCGGTTTAATCAACTGGCAAAATTTCAGCTGCCAGAGGCAGGATTGAATCATTTTGTTTTATTTCTAGATGATGATGCAAAGTTGATTTATATGAAGTGTGTTAGTTGGTGTCATCTAAATGTTCAGTTTAATTTTGTTTTTTGGTTTATAATATAGGCAAGTTTTATCTTTGGACTATTAAAAACAATATGTATAGACTTTCTCTTGCTTTTGATTTTGGATGATGAATTTCTTTAATACATTGAACTATTTAAGGTGTGATTGTTCATATCAAATGCCTCATATTGTTTGTTAGATAATATCAATTATGAGAATGGATGTAGAGATTAAAACAAAAAAAAAATTGTATAATAGGCAAAAGTTGAGGAACACGTGGTGGTTTAAAAGCCATATATTCTTTTTTGTGCACTAAAAGTCATTAAAACTACATGTAAATAAATTTTAAAGAAAACTTTATGAAGAAAAGGTTAGTAGTTAGCATTTGGATTAAGTTAGTAATTTCATTAGAGTTTATGAAAAGCCAAATTTTGGTAACTATAATAAGTAAAGGAAAAATTAAGAATAAACATCACTTTACATAGAAAATGTATTCATACCTGACAACGCCCATTGCATATGTCCCGCAAGTGCATGGGTTTATCGAAGTAATAAAATCCCAGGTGAGTGGGTATCGTATCCACAGGGAATAGGGAGTAAAAATACTTAAGTTGTTTCTTAACTAAGAGAAATATGAATAGTGATTTGTGTTGTAAGATGTAACCCAAATAAAAGTAAAAGAGACAAGAGAGAGAGCACAAGTAAAGGAGAGGTAAGGCAATCGATATAAATGGAGCACTCGGATATTGATCCGCCTAGGACAATCGTTTCAAGTTCAAAAACCCTCTATTATGCTTTCTAACTAATGCATTAATGAGTCGTAGAGATCCTTTAATACATGGTCCCAAATCTAAGGTCAACCATGCCTAACCCTATACATAATCCGGAGGAGAAATTGAACAATCTCTCAACCTCGCACTCGTATAGAATTGCAATGAGTTCTAAGGATTCCAAGTGATAAATCCTCTTCCTATATGTAGACCTAACCCTTTGGTCCAGCCGGAATGTCCCTAGCCACAATTAAGCCCTAGATGCTCAAATCAATTCAACGCTTCACTCCATTGCACTTGCAACTAAGCCCTAGCGGAAGGTCATCCCTTAGCTCATTCACTCTATTATGACCGCAAAGAACTCGAGGAATTGGAGGTAGAATAAATCACACCGGAGGGGAAAGGGGACGCTCTGCTACCTCTCGACTCACCCTCTCAACCCTCTCCAATCTACCTTTTTCTAACTCTCGTGGTGTGTCACTCACTCACAAGAGTTACCAACAAGAACTCTCGACCCTAATGTCCCTCTAAGGGAGTATTCATACAATCAATGCATTCAAGATTCGAACTCAATAAAAACATCAATTAATGAAAGCATAATAACAAGGTTCAATGAAACGAATACATCCTAGGGTTCACAATCCAAGTACGCACTAGGGGGTTTATCTCTCCATGGAGATAATTACAATCAATGAAATCGAATGTAAAAGCAATGAATCAATAGAAACCCCCTCGATAGTCATGACGATGGTCTTGTGGAGAGTCCTCTACTCGTCCAAAGGTCCCTTTGTCCGGCCTAGGATACACCTCGCCGGATCGGTGCCGATGAAAGCTCTCACACTAACCTTCTTCCAAATGCAGCGTGATGTCAGAGCCATAGAACCTCTCCCAATACCTAGCCAATACCTCTCAAAACCCTAGCCGCAACCCTCTCTCAAGTGGGGGTAAAGATGGAGAAAAGAATACTGAAATCAGGGCTAAAATCGACCTTAAATAGGGCTGGAATCGAGAATCCACATGCCCATGTGAATATTTCACACGGCCCGTGTGGAATTAACTCACGGGTGTGTGGAATTTCCACACACCCGTATGGCTTCTCTGGATAACTCCTTTTTTGGACGACCATGAACAGTACACGTTATAGTATTTTGCTACAGTGTTGCTATAGGTACCAGTCCGAAACACTCCCGAAACCATGCTTTCATCGAGGTAACATAAACGAGCACACGTTTACGTCGTAGATCGCTTTGCTTCTTCAATGAACGGCCGCGTTGGTGGAGATCTTGTTACACATGCACAACTCGGAATACTTAGAATGTGACTGCCTCTGTACCCCTCCAAATCATTGTGCTAGCTTGAATACAAGGAGGTTGGCACACATTCTAGCATCTTGTACCCGACTTATGTCTTCACGTTTGAACCTTCTCAAGATTTTCTCCAAATGGTGCACTCACAATCTACATTGGCTTCTTTCTCTAAGATTCAGCTTCACAATCCTATATGCATGAAACTAACATAAATACACACATTTTAGCATTAAAACCCGATAAAAGTAATGCTCATCATAAGGAAAGAACACTTCGTATTCTTATCACACAAGTACTTATCAAACTCCCCCACACTCAAGCTTTTGCTTATCCTCAAGCAAAAATTAAAACATTGTATGCATAGATGAAGGAAATATTGGAAGTGCATGGCCTTAGGTTCACCAAAGCATGCAAAGAAAGCATTCTACAAGTAAGGGCGATTTCAACACTAAATATGAAAAATTAATGCTCTAGCTAAAAACTTGAATAAAAAAGGACAACAAACCCAAAATCGTGTAAGTGTGTGAACTCACTCAAGTCAACCCAAAGTATACTCCTCAAAGTTCAACATATAAGGGACTTATTTACCTACAAAAAGTAACAACAAAAATTCAAAAAGGGTAGTAGCTTCACACATCCTCTAAGATAGCTCTTTCCAAAGCGACCGCTAAGGTGGCTTTCAGACTTTTGAGGTGGTAGCTCTTTCTACCGGGGTGGTAGCTTTCACACATCCCATGAGATACCTCTTTCTCTCATTAGGGCATAACTAGTATCCTACTTATGATAGTAGCTTCATACATATAGGTGGTAGCTCTTTCCACCCAACAAGCACAACTAAACAACAAAACTATTTTGTTCTTTCTTTTCATTTTTCCATTTTTTTTTACAAATAACAAAATAAACAACAATAACTAGTTCCTTTAACATTGAACATGAGTTTCCAAAAGAGTTTAAAGAGTGAGTAGTGCAACAAGTGTCAATCGGGAAAAAATTACTACAAATTTAAGCAAAAACTAGAGCATGAAGATATTCAATGTTAAACATTCTCCTGAACCCAAGAATACAATCATTACAACTAAGGTGAGCTGCCATTGGCTATGTGAGCATGTAAAACAATCAAGACTAATATAAAAGAGATGTGTGCACTATGAAACACCCCCACCCCCCACACACACACTTAAGTTGTACATTGTACCCAATGTACACATGCAAGCTCACTCATGATGTAAATGAATCAAGAATAAATGTGGGAGTAGCAATCAAAATAGTACTCCCCTAACTCCTACTATTGCATTTGATGGAGCTAATTCGTTGGGAGTGGTGTTCCAACGGGTTGTGAAGCACACACGGCCAAGTGCCGAAGCACCTTGGCCATGTCTATGACAAGTTCTCAATTCCCACGATAACAAGACCATCTGCACGCATACACAAGGGGATTCAGTGAACCTCAATAAAATAAAAACAGCTCGAGTATATAAAAGATAGAGAAATGAAAAGTCCTTTCTGAGTATACAAGTCTAAAATGAAATGTAAAACGTAAAGAAATGAAAAGTGAAATCAAGTTTTGGTGTCGTCAGGTCTCTGTTCTTCTGCTGAATAGTCGAATGGCGCTGGTGGATTAGGTGAGGATGAAGCAGGGGATGCCTGATAGGTTTGAGGGGGGTGGGGTCACATCTCAAATGGTAATCTCGTGTCTTGCTCCAGCAACTACTGTATGACGTCGAGCAGTACCATGAACTCTGTGTGGTTCGTGATCTGTGTAGCACGAATCTCAGCCACATCCTACTACAGTATCCCTACAGCACTCTCGAGCCTCTCCAAACGATCATGGGCTCGAGTCAGAGAGAAAATCCGCACTCGTGGGGGCTCGTGCGCTGAAAGGGTCGCTTCTGTCTGATCTCACTCCGGCTGTGGCTCTGAAACTAGTTGAAACCCCTCTACTGTGGCTTCCTCAGACATAAACGGCTCTGGTGGGGGCATGTTCAACACATAAACACCATTCCGAAATTTCTTTATCATACCCATGAGCCTCTCATTGTCTCTAACCCGAGAGGTGTTGGTATTATCGTTTTCTCAACCCCTCTAATCGTATCTTGTAGGCCCATCCCAAGGATGAGTCTAGTGATGTATGGAACTGAGAAAATGACACCAAGCCTCGGATAATGTCCTTGATGGCTCAGAAACACTGCTAAAATGTGTCCCAAATAAATTTGGTCATTACGCACCATAGAGTATAAATATAAAAATTCCTGCTTGCTGAGGACTCCCGTGTTGTCGCCACGATCATTCACTGATCTACTCAGGATGGCGTGAAGATATCTGTTACTAGGTCTAGAAAGATACGTAGCCTTGGATACTCCTTGCTCATACCGACCCTGACCACATAGTATTCTATAGGCATTCTGGGGAGTCAAGCTTCCACAATAGTCAGTCGGCATCTCATCATACTGTGTGAGGCTCATACTATGATACTGCCCAAAAGCTCTGAACTGAATGGTACCGATGCTATCAAAATGAGCCTAAGAGAGGTCAAACTCAAATGAGGCGAGCACCTCCAACATGAACAGGTGGATAGCTGGGTCATGAATAATTAATAGCTTGCGTCAACTACCCACCAATAGTAATTCCTCGACCTCATCGGCTATGTCATCTGCTCACTGCACTTCCCTAAGTAAGCTCACATCCAGGATTCATGTCTGAATGAACTTAAGCTTTGCTAGTCGCTCAAATCAAGTTCGGTGCTCGGGAAGGGTGAATTCCATGCTATCCGGTTCAGGAGTAGGCTCTCTACGACGTTTACCAACTATTCTCTTCGATCTAGGGGTCATACCTGCATGTATTGGAAAGGAGATTGATCAAATTCGTAAATAGTCTAATACTGTAGGATTCCACACGGTCGTGTGGAGATTCCACACACCCGTGTGGATTCACGAGGCATGAACGCCGCACGACCCTGTGAAGAAGACCCACAAATACATCTCTCCCTCACTTCTAGAGCTCATTAGAAACATATCACAACCATTTTAGCATGAAACCGAGGCGCATTTGCCAGTTTAAATGAAGAAAATCAAATAGAATCAAATAGGGGTATCCTCAAGATAAAACAAGGATTTACCGATAAGATAAACTAAAAATCTTTGAAATTGGTGAGTGTCTCAAATTGTCGACTCAAAATCAATGCTGGGAGGTCGGGGGAATGCTGGAGAATGTTTTCTAAGCGGTTGAAGGTGTGCTAAGGAGAGAAGCTTATAAGATTTATAAAGAAGGGACGCAGCTTTATGATGCCTGCACATCCACACGGGCATGACAAAATTATGCATGCCCATGTTCCTTCACACGAGAGACTCACAGGAGCGGACGCACGCCCCTGTGCGCTCTCGGAAAAATACTCAACCTCTCTGAACGCAACTGCAAGGGCATACGGAAATTACCCACGCCCGTGCGCCCGATCCACAGGAGCAGCCACATGCCCCTGTGGCTTCTCTGTACAAACGAGAAGAATCGCTAAGTGTTTTGAACGCCCATGCGAAAATTCCACACGGTCGTGGTGACAAGATCCCCTTGCGTATATCCCACAAATGCACGGGTTTGTCGAAGTAATAATCCCGGGTGAGAGGGTATCGAATCCACAGGGAGTAAGGAGTAAAGACACTTAATTCGATTCTTAGCTATGTGGAATATCAACAATGATAAGTGTAACAATGATTCAATTCTCAACAATTAAAAGCAACAAGTAAGAGAGCAAAAGTAAGGAGGAGGTAAGGCAATTGATAAAGATGGGGTACTCAGATGATGCTTCACCTAGGATAATCGCTTCAAGTGCAAGAACTCTCTATTATGCTTCCTAATCAATGCAATGGTGAGTCGTGGAAATCCTTACATACATAGTCCCAAATCTAAGGTCAACTATGCCTAACTCTATTCATGTCCCGGAGGAGAGATTAAATAATCTCTTAACCTCGCACTCGAATAAAGTTGCAATGAGCTCTAGGGATTCCAGGTGATAAATCTCTTCCTAATTATAGACCTAACCCTTTGGTCCAGGCGGAAGGTCCCTAACCACAATTAAGCCGTAGATACTAAGATCCCCTCAACGGTTCACTCTGTTACACGCGCAACTAATCCCCAGCGGAGATTTATCCCTTAGACCATTCACTCTATTATGGCCGCAAAGAACTCGAGGAACAGATGTAGAATCTATCACGTCGGAGGGGAAAGGGGATGCTCCTGTACCTCTCGACTCACCCTCTCAACCCTCTCCAACCTAGCTTTGTCTAACGCTCGTGGTGTGTCACTCACTCAGAAGGTTACCAACAAGAACTCTCAACCCTAGTGTCACTATTAGGGAAATGTTCATAAAATCAAGCATTCAAGGTTGGAACTAACAATAAACATCAATTTATTGAAAGCATAATAAAGAAGTTCAAAGAAACGAATACATCCTAGGGTTCACAATCACCCAAGTATCCACTAGGGGTTTAGCTTCCCATGGAGCTAAGTGCAATCAAAGAAATCGAATGTAAAAGCAATGAATCCATAAAGAAACCCCCTCGATGGTCGTGTCGATGGTCTTGTAGAGAGTCCTCTACTCGTCGGAAGGGATCCTTTGTCCGGCCTAGGATACACCTCGCCGGATCAATGCCGACGAAAGCTCTCCCAATAACCTTCTTCCAAATGATGCGCGATGTTGGAGCCATAGAACCTATCCAAAACCCTAGACAATACCACTCAAAACCCTAGCCGAAGCCCTCTCGCAAGTTGGGGAAAAGGTGGAGAAAAAAAATACCAAAATCAAGGTTGAATCGGCTTTAAATAGGGCTGGAATCGGGCGACTCCACGGGCGTGGACGGTACACGCGCCCGTGCAGAATTTCCACACAGCATAATTTCCACACGCCCGTGTGGATTCTCTGTTTCTCTGATTTCTCGGCTGGCTGTGAACAGTGCTGCTACAGTACATGCTGCATTGTTGCTACAATGCTCTGCTGCAGTCTTCGACCTGAATAACTTCCCAATTCCATATTTTCATCGGGGTAACACAAACGGGCACACGTTTACGTCGTGAATCACTTGCTTCTTCAATGATATACATGTTGGTGGAGCTCTCGTTCTTATGTGCATAAATCGGAATGCTCGAATGTGACTGCCTTTGTGCCCCTCCAAATGGATGTGCTCACTCGAATGCTAGGAGGTTGGCACACACTCTAGCATCTCACACCTGACCTATGTCTTCGCATTTGAACCTTAGCGAGATTTCCTCCAAAATAGGTGTATTATGATCCACATTGGCCTATTTCCTTCATACTCGGCCTCACAACCCTACCTGCATAAAAGTAACATAAAAACAGACATATTAGTGTAAAAACCTAAGAAAAGTAATGATCAACATAAGGAATGAACACTTCGCATTCATATCGCACAAGCACTTATCACGTGGATAGTCACAGGCCCAATTCACAGGGGCAGCCGCACGCCCCTGTGTCTTCTCAGGATGGAAAGAGCTCATCTGTAGAGATTCGCACGGGCGTGCAAAAAATTCCCACGCCCAAGCGTTTTTCACAGGTTCACCCACAGCAGCGAGTCCACGCCCATGTGTGCTCTCGGGATAATTTGCCAAGTCTCTGCAGGAAGACGCATGTCCGTGTGGAAATTACCCACGGGGCGTGGACCATCACAAGGTCGTTCACAGGGGCGAGTCCACATTCCTATGTCTTCTCTGGATGACCTCTGAAAAAAGACGCACGCCCATGTGGAAATTCCACACGGGCGTGTGTTTTCTCTGTTCACTTAGAAAACTTTGTAGGCTCTGCAGAAAATTTCTAAACACAAATATACACTCAGAGCCTGCTTTACAAAGCAACTTTAACCAAAGAAAACACGGAAAAAATAAGCTCAAACAGTCTAAACTTTGCCAAATCCACATGAAAACACACGATGACATTAAAAACCCACAATAAAACATAGTAAAAGCATCTAAATTCAAGACACCAACACTCAACACTTTATTCGCACAAAAACTAAACTACAAGCTAAGAAAACAGCAAACACTTGGGTTGCCTCCCAAGAAGAGCTTATTTAACGTCACTAAGTTTGACTTACCTTGACTTACCTTGTCTTACCCCACGGGGGTTCATGAAGGATGAATACTCCCTTGTCGGCATTTCTAACCTCTCCTCCATAGTACAGTTTCAGCCTGTGTCCGTTTACCTTAAATGTACCCTTCTCCGGATGGGTAATCTCAATAGCCCCATGAGGCGAAACTTCGGTCACTGTTCAAGTACCAAACCATCTAGACTTGAGCTTCCCCAGAAATAACCGTAGACGAGAATCGAATAGCAACACCTGATCATCCACTATGAAGAATTCCTTTGAATCTTTAATATGCTTGTCATGCCATTTCTGAATTCTTTCCTTATAAATCGTTGCATTCTCATATGCTTTCATTCTCCATTCATCTATCTCATTAAGATGTAGCATTCTTTGTTCCCCCTGACTTGCGCAAGTCAAAATTCATGGCCTTAATTGCCCAATATGCTCTATTCTCCAATTCCACAGGCAGGTGACAGGATTTTCCATAAACCAAATTATAGGGAGTGGTCCCCATTGGTGTTTTGTATGCTATTCTATGAGCCCAAAGTGTGTCGTCCCATTCCGACCAATCCCGCTTTCCTTGTTCTACAGACTTGGTTAAGATCCTTTTTAGCTCCCTGTTTGTGACTTCCACTTAACCACTCATTTGTGGGTGATAGGAGGTAGCAAGACGATGATGCACCCTATAGTGCTTCAACACTTTCGTGAGTTGTGAATTGCAAAAATGAGTCCCTCGATCGTTTATGATGATTCTTCGGGTCCTAAATTGAGCAAACAACCTCTTCAGAAATTTTACTACCATTCTAGCATTATTTGTTGGAAGGGCTTGAGCTTCCACCCATTTAGAAACATAATCAACCGCCACTAAGATGTATTGATTGCCATTAGACTTTGGGAATGGTCACATGAAGTCAATTCCCCACACATCAAACACCTCACAAAATTGAATCGGATTTTGAGGCATCTCATCTCTTCTAGATAGGTTTCCAGCCCTCTGACAATTGTCACATCGAAGAACAAACTGATGGGCATCCTGGAATAAAGTTGGCAAATAAAACCCGGCAGCCAGAAATTTCTTAGCGGTTCTGCTTGAAGCATAATGTCCCCCAATGGGACACGAATGACAATGTGCAATAAAGAAAACATTGAATTCGGCTTTTGATTCAAACATAGTAGACATTAAAAAAAGAAAATAAAGGATTCGGGTTTTTATTGAAAGATAGGAGACATTACTATGAGAAAAACATATTACTAGGGTTTTTGATTAAAAAAATAGAAGAAATTTAGAAAGGAAACATAGGTTATTGTTTTTGATTGAAAAACTCGAAAAAAATAGGGGGCATTTACAAAACAAAAGATGTTACTAGCGTTTTAATTAAAAATATAGGAGCAATTTCGAAAAGAAAACATAGGATTAAGGTTTTGATACAAATATAGTAGGCCTTCCGAAAAAAAAACATAGGACTAGGGTTTTGATAGAAAAATTGGAGACATTTGTAAAGCAAAACATACGATTATTGTTTTGATTAAAAGATAACAAACATTCCCAAAAAGAAAAACATTGGATTAGGGTCTTGATTCAAAAAAATAGTAGATATTCCCAAAAAGAAAAACATAGGATTAAGGTTTTTGATTCAAAAAAATAGGAGTCATTCCGTAAAGAAAGCATAGGAATAGTATTTTTTTATTGAAAAAAACATATGACATTACAAAAAGAAAACATGGGATTAATGTTTTTGATTCAAAAATAAGAAACATTCTCAAAAGAAAAAAACATAAAATTAGGTGTTTGATTAAAAAATAGGAGCCATTCAAAAAAATAATTTGGGATTAGGGTTTTGATTAAAAAATATGAGACATTCCAAAAAGAAAACATAGGATTAGGGTTTTGATCCAAAACTAAAAAATATAGTAGGATTAGGGTTTTGATTCAAATATAGTAGGCATTCCAAAATGAAAACATAGGATTTAGGTTTTGATTGGAAACCTGAATCATGTATTTTATCTTCTTAATGTCTCCATTTTGTCAGTAATGTTATCATAAATAGGAGACATTCTGAAAAGAAAACATAGATTAGGGTTTTAATTCCAAACCAAAATTTCGGTTACGTTGCCAAAAGAAAACATAGGATTATAGTTTTGATTCAAAATCCTAAAAATATTCAAGAAAGAAAGGATTAGGCTTTGGTTAAAAAATAGGAGACATTCCAAAACAACATAGGTTAGGTTTTTTATTCAAAACTAATAAATAGGGGACATTTCAAAAAACAAATAATGTATATCTGTAAAAAGAAAACATAGGATTAGGGATTTGATTCAAAACTGATAAATAGGAGACACTAAAAAAATGAAAACATAGGATATTGTTTTTGAGTGAAAAAAATAGGAGACATTCGGAAAGAAAACAAAGGATTAGTGTTTTGATTAAAAATGAGCGTGGATTCCCAAAAACAAAAAGATAGGATTATTTTTTTGATTAAAAAAATATGACACATTCCCAAAAAGAAAAAAATAAGGTTAGGGTTTTTGATTCATAACTCGAAAAAGAGACAATCCTAAGAGAAAAAAACATAGGAGTAGTGTTTTATTTTTATAATAATAGGCATTCCAAAAAAAGAAAATGAAGGATTAGAGTTTTGATTCAAATCTAAAAAAATATTACACATTCTAAAAAGGAAAAACATAGGATTATTGTTTTTCGTTAAAAAAATCGACATACCTAAAAAGAAAACATATTATTAGGGGTTTGATTGAAAAACTGGTAAATAGTAGACATAGGATTCTGCTTTTTTTGATTGAAAGATAGGAGACATCTCGAAAAAGAAAAAAATATAATTAGGGTTTTTGATTGAAAAAAATATGAGATATTTCAAAAAGAAAAATATAGGATTAGGGGTTATGATTCAAAGATAGGAGACACTAATATAAGAAAACATAGGTTTAGTGTTTTGATTAAAAATCTAAAAAAATAGGGAGATTTATTCTATTCCTAATCTTATGTTTTCTTTTCAGAATGCGTCCTATTTTTTACTAGGAGGCCTTTCCAAAAAAAAATATATAGGATTGTTGTTTTGATTGAAAAATTAGAGACATTCTGAAAAAAAAAACATAATATTAGGTTTTTGAATCAAAGCCCTAATCCTATGTTTTCTTTTCATAAAACATAGGATTCTATTTTTGAAAGAATAATAAAGTGGTGCCCTGTGACGGGCAGGGTTGTCGAACCACACGGACTAGGCTTTTTAATTCTAATTGATCTTCTAATTTCTAGCCAGAGCACAATTCAAGGTAAAGAAGATAACGTATAAACTAAAAAGGGGTAAGCATGCAGGTATGGGCTGGAAATAAACTAAGTGAGAAACACATAGATAGAGCAAAGGCTCCCTGCACTCAATCCCTTGGAGACTATCAGGTACATTCTACGGTTCTTCTAGGAGCTCAAAAATAATGTTGCATCTACAGCTCTCCAATACGTCAAGTTTTGCAAATGTAACTTACAACAAAGCAATCACAATTATGGCAATCAACACACGTTGAGTTTTACACTTACAATAACGCAATTCGAGCACATCACGTTATGCAACACATGATTTAACACAAGAACAAAATAAAAACTCCATAGCCAAAGCAAAAGTGTAAGCCAACATAATACATAAACATCCAAGTTCATATATCCAAGATACTGGATAATACTTAGCCCCTTATAGTTTTACGAAACATTACAAGACTAAGGAAAACAAAAGAAATAAAAGCCATGAAAGACTCCCCTCTTTGTTCCTTAAACCACTCTGATGGTGTTCCGAGGAAATCCCGTTAGCTAAGCTACACTCCACTCATGCTCTCGCACCGTAGACTAATTCTAGCCCCAAAAATGTGAAGAGAAAAAGCTTGGCAGCTGCCCCCAAAGAAGGAGAAGGAAAAAACCCCTCAATGAACTAGATATGGGCTTAAAAGGTAATTTTTGGGGTGAATTGACAAGGTCCCCTTGCGTATATCCCGCAAGTGCACGGGTTTGTCGAAGTAATAATCCCGGGTGAGTGGGTATCGAATCCACAGGGAGTAGGGAATGAAAATACTTAATTCGATTCTTAGCTATGTGAAAGATCAATGATAATGAGTGTGACAATGATTCAATTCTCAACAGTAAAAGCAACAAGTAAGAGAGCAAAAGTAAAGAAGGGGGTAAGGCAATCGATAAAGATGGGGTACCCGGATAATGCTCCACCTAGGATAATTGTTTCAAGTGCAAAAACCCTCTATTATGCTTCTTAATCAATGCAATGGTGAGTCGTGGAAATCCTTAATTACATAGTCCCAAATCTAAGGTCAACTAAGCCTAACTCTATACATGTCCCGGAGGAGAAATCGAACAATCTCAACACCTCGTACTCGCATAGAGTTGCAATGAGCTCTAGGGATTCCAAGTGATAAATCTCTTCCTAATTATAGACCTAACCCTTTGGTCCAGGCGGAAGGTCCCTAACCACAATTAAGCCCTAGATACTAAGATCACCTCAACGCTTCACTTTGTTGCACGCGCAACTAAGCCCAAGTGGAAGTTCATCTCTTAGACCATTCACTCTATTATGGCCGCAAAGAACTCAAGGAACGGAGGTAGAATCTTTCACGCCGGAGGGGAAAGGGGACGCTCCTATACCTCTCGACTGACCCTCTCAACCCTCTCCAACCTAGCTTTGTCTAACGCTCGTGGTGTGTCACTCACTCACAAGGTTACCAACAAGAACTCTCAACCCTAGTGTCACTCTAGGGGAAATGTTCATACAATCAAGCATTCAAGGTTGGAACTCACAATAAACATCAATCTATTGAAAGCATAACAAAGAGGTTCAAAGAAACAAATGCATCCTAGGGTTCACAATACCCGAGTACCCACTAGGGGTTTAGCTCTCCATGGAGCTAAGTACAATCAAAGAAATAGAATGTAAAAGCAATGAATCCATAAAGAAGTCCCCTCGATAGTCGTGGTCGATGGTCTTGTGGAAAGTCCTCTACTGGCATCCAAGGATTCCCTCGTCCCAAGATAGGATACGCCTCGACTGAAGCTCCCTACCAACCTTCTTCCTAAGGAATCACGATGTCGAGCCAGAAACCTCTCCAAAACCTTGGCCAATACCCTCGAAACCCCTAGCCAAGCCCTTCTCTCAAGTTGGGGAAAAGATGGAGAAAATAATCCAAAATCGGGGCTGAATCGGCTTTAAATAGGGTGGGAATCGGGCGACTACACGGGCGTGGATGCTCCACGAGCCCGTGCGGAATTTCCACATGGGCGTGATAATTTCCACATGCCCGTGTGGATTCTCCTCTCTCGGTTTCTACCGACCGTGAACAATGTCATCACGGTATATGCTACAGTTGTTCTACTACGATATTCAACCTGAATAGCTTCCCAATTCCATACTTTCATCGCGGTAACACAAACGGGCACACGTTCACATCGTGGATCACTTGCTTCTTCAATGGTGTACACGTTGGTGGAGCTCTTGTTCTATGTGCATAAGTCGGAATACTCAAGTATGACTGCCTTTGTGCCCCTCCAAATGGATGTGCCCACTCGAATTTGAGGAGGTTGGCACACACTCTAGCATCTCACACCTGGCCTATGTCTTCGCGTTTGAACCTTAGCAAGATTTCCTCCAAAATTGGTGCATTATGATCCACATTAGCCTATTTCCTTCATACTAGGCCTCACAACCCTACCTGCATAAAAGTAACATAAAAACACACATATTAGTGTAAAAACACAAGAAAAGTAATGCTCAACATAAGGAAAGAATGCTTCGCATTCATATCACACAAGCACTTATCAAACTCCGCCACACTTAAGCTTTTGCTTGTCCTCAAGCAAAAATTAAACATTCAGTGCGTCAATGAAGAAAATATTGGAAGTGCTTGGCCTTAGGTTCACCAAAGTATACAAAGAGAGCATTCTACAAGTGAGGGAAATTTCAACACTGAATGTGAAAAATCGAAACTCTAGATAAAAACTTGAATAAAAAAGGACAACAAACCCGAAATCGTGAAATTGTGTGGACTCACTCAAGTCAACCCAAGGTATACTCCTCAAAGCTCTAAGTATAAGGGACTTATTTAACTACACAAGTAACAACAATTTCAAAGATGGTAGTAGCTTCACACATCCTCTAAGGTAGCCCTTTCCAAAGCGGCCGCTAAGATGGCTTTCACACTTTCGAGGTGGTAGCTCTTTCTACCCGAGCGGTAGCTTTCACTCATCCTATGAGATAGCTCTTTCTCTCATTAGGGCATAGCTAGTATCCGACTTATGAGAGTGGCTTCATACTTCATAGGTGATAGCTCTTTCCACCCAACAAGCACAAATAAACAATAAAACTATTTTGTTCCTTTTTTTTAAAAATTTTTTTTTTTTCAGAATTTGCACAAGAAACAACTATAACTAGTCCCTTTAACATCAAACTTGAGTTTCCAATAGAGTTTAAAGAGTGAGTAGTGTAACAAGTATAAATCGGGTAAAAATTCCTAGAAATTCAAGCAGGAACTAGAGCATGAAAACATTCAATGTTAGAAATTCTCCTAAACTCAAGAATACAATGCTTGCAACTAAGGTGAACCACCATTAGCTATGTGAGCATATAACAATCAAGAACAATAGAAAAGATGTGTGCACTATGAAACTCCCCCCCACACTTAAGTTGTACATTGTCCCCAATGTAGACATGCAAGCTCACTCAAAATATACATCCTTCAAAAGCAAATGTGGGAGAAGCAATCAAAACAATACTCCCCTGACTCCTAGTGTTGCGTTTGATGAAGCTAATTCCATGGGAGTAGTGTTCGGACGGGTTGTGAAGCTCACACAGGCAAGTGCCGAAGCACCTTGGCCGTGCCCATGACAAAGTCTCAATTCCCAAGAAGACAAGACCATCTGCACGCACACATGAGGGGGGGTCAGCGAAGCTCAATAAAATAAAAACAACTCGAGTATACAAAAGATAGAGCAATGAATACAACTCAATGATGCAAAAAATGAAAATAAACTCAGAAGGAGAATCCTTTTTGAGTGAACAAGTCTAAGAACAAGAACAATAAAAATAAAATGCAAGAAAGTAAAGGAAAGAAAAATTAAGTGTCAGTGTCGCTCTCAGGCGCCGGTGCTGTTGCAGCTGCTGGTGAAGCACATAGTGGGTCTACCAGTACCGCTGTAGAGGATGGAGGTGCTAGGGGAACTGAAGGTCTGGATCTCAGTAGATCTCGTATAAAGTCGAACCGGGCCAAAAGATCTGTGTACTGAGCTGACTGCATAGCCCAGAGCTCCGCTACCTCAGTCCGAATCTCTCTCACATCGGTCTCCAGCCACTCAATATGATCATAAGCTCGAGTACCCGGTGCTACGGAAGTTATGGGAATCTGCTGGACACCTCCCTCAGTATCTCCCTCACTCCTGGTGGTCTCTGCAGTAGCTGTAGCAGGAATATAGACTCCTTGCCCAAACCTCCGTACCAACCCCATCATCCTGATCGTATCAAATGCAAGAGGAGTAGGCACAACTGTCCTCTCAGCACCAAGTAAAGCGTCACCCAAACCCATTCCCAAAATAAGTCTGGAGATATAGGGGCCAGCAAACAATAAACTTACTCTCGTCGAATGACCCTGGTACTGCAGAATATCCGCCTGTATGCATCCCAAGTGAAGTGGTACATTGCGGGCCATGGAGTACAAAAAGAGCAAATCCAGCTTGGTCAAAGCAGCTGTGTTATCTGTTCGACCTGCCACGGACCTCCTGATAATTGCGTGCAAATATCTATAGCTGAACCGGGATAAGCTAGAGGCATTTGACAACCCCTGTTCATACTCCCCGTGGCCATACAAAATCCTATACGCATGATATGGAGTCACAGATACTGGAAAATCTGTCGGTAATCGTCCATACTCCACTATACTTGTGTAAGCGACATCGTACAGGCCTGTCCGAATCGCAAACTCAGTGACACTCATGGAGAATGGATGTCCGAATGCTCGAAACTATATCGCCTCCGTGGTATCAAATCTCCCGTGCATTTAACGAAACTCAAAAGATGCTAAAACCTCTAGCGTCAATGCGCGGTAAGCTGGCTCACTGATCGTCAGTAGCCTTCTCCAGCTTCCCACCGCTAGCATCTCCTCAATTTCATTAGTCACCTCATCACCCTGCTGAATATATTTCAGCACTTGTAAATGTACGAAACAAGTCTGACCAAACCCGAGTGCTGAAAGTCTCTCGAATAGAGCTTGATGCTCGGGGTTTGAGAATTCCATGTGTATTGGCTCGGGTGGTGTGAGTCTGAGACGCTTCACTTCATTTTTCTTCACGCGAGGGGACATATCTGTAGTTCAAAAGAAGAAAACGATCAAAGAATCTCAAAAGCAATATACTGCAGAATTCCACACGGGCTTGTGGAAATTACCCACGCCCGTGTGGATCTGCAGGGCGTGAAGCTCCCGCACGGGTGCACAACAACTCTCAAAATTTGATTTAAAACCAATTCTAAACGCTTCTTAAACATATACCATGAATGGAAATTCGCAATCAAAGATATTTAATCTGTGAAAAACAAGAGTTGGCGAAGAAAAGAGGATGAAAAGGTTACCAAAGAAATATTGTGAAAACTCTGAAAACTCTGAAAATCGGTATGATATATGAATCAAAATCCTCCCAAAACAATGATGAACGGTCGAACAGATGATCAGAATTCGTTCTCTGGCGACTGGAGATGAAGAATGAGACGGATCACAAGGGTTTTAAGGAAAAACAAAATCGCGTCCCGTGCGCCTCACTTCAAGAGCACCACAGGGGCGTACACACGTCCATGTGCTCTCTCGGGAAAATGCACCTTTGACTCTGACCGCTCTCGCACGGGCGTGTGGAAAATACCCACTCCCTTGCATTCAACCCACAGGAGAATACGCACGCCCCTGTGGCTTCTCAGGTCATCCGAGAAGAGTACCAAGTGTTATACACGCCCGTGTGGAAAATCCCCACGGGCGTGGACATTCACATGCCTAATTCACAGGGGCAACTGCACGCCTCTGTATTTTCTCGGGATGGAGAGAACTACTCTGCAGAGTTTCACACGGGCGTGCAGAAATTACCCACGTCCGTGCGTGTTTCACAAGGTCGCTCACAAGGGCGAGTCCACGCCCCTGTGTGCTCTCGGAAAAATCTGCCCAACTCTGCAGGAATTCACACGACCGTGCGGAAATTACCCACGGGTGTGTGACAGTCGCATGGTCACTCACAGGGGCAGCCGCAGGCCCCTGTGCCATCACTAGATGGGTTCACCGTATACACTCACGGGCGTGTGGAAATTCCACACGCCCGTGTGTTTTCTATGAATGACTTAGAAAAATCTGTAGGCTCTACAGAAAATTTCTGAACATGCCTACACACTCAGATCCTGCCTTATTATGCAAATTTTACCAGCGAAAAATATGAAATAGAGCTCACACGACCAAACTTCAACAATTCTACATGAAAACACACGATAAAAAAAAATTTCAAAGTTCACAAGGGAATCTCAGCACAAACATCAAATAGATTAAAACACCAACACTTAACAAATAATTAATGCAAAAGAAACTAAACTAAAAGCTAAGAAAACAGTAAACACTTGGGTTTCCTCCCAAGAAGCGCTTGTTTAACGTCACTAAGCTTGACGTACCTTGCCTTACCTCATGGGGGTTCATGGAGGAAAAATACTTCTTTATTGTCACTGCAAATTTCTCCGCCATAGTATGGTTTAAGCCTATGTCCATTCACTTTGAATGTGCCTTTCTCCGGATGGTTAATCTCAATGGCTCCATGGGGTGAAACTTCGGTTATGGTATACGGACCAGACCACCTCGATTTGCATTTCCCCGAAAATAAATGTAAACGAGAGTTGAACAGTAACACCCGATCGCCTGCCTTGAAGTCCTTCGGCATCTTAATATGCTTGCCATGGCACTTCCGAATTCTCTCCTTGTATATCCTTGCATTCTCATATGCCTTCATCCTCCATTCGTCTAACTCGTTGAGATGTAACATTCGTTGCTCTCCAGATTTGCGCAAATCGAAATTCATCACTTTAATTGCCCAATATGCTTTGTGCTCTAATTCCACCGGTAAATGACAAGATTTTCCATACACTAAATTATAGGGAGTGGTCCCTATTGGAGTTTTATATGCTGTTCTATGAGCCCAAAGTGTGTCATCCAATCTTTCAGACCAGTCTCATTTCTCTTGTTCCACTGATTTGGTTAATATTCTCTTGAGCTCTCTATTTGTGAACTCCACTTGCCCACTTGTTTGCGGATGATAAGGAGTAGCTAGACGATGATGAACCCCATAGCGTTTTAACACTTTCGCAAGTTGTGTATTACAGAAATGGGTTCCCCGATCACTGATAATGACCCTTGGAGTTCCAAAGCGGGTAAATAGCTTCTTCAAAAACTTCACCACAGCTCGTGCATCATTAGTTGGAAGAGCTTGGGCTTCCACCCACTTGGAAACATAGTCAACTGCCACCAGAATGTATTGATTTCCATTAGACTTTGGAAATGGTCCCATAAAATCAATTCCCCAAACATCAAATACCTCACAGAATTGCATTGGATTTTGAGGCATCTGGTCCCTTCGTGATAAATTTCCAGCCCTTTGACAACTATCACATCGTAAAACAAACTGATGAACATCTTGGAATAAGGTTGGCCAATAAAACCCAGCGGCTAAAACCTTCTCTGCAGTTCGACTTGAAGCATAATATCCCCCCACTGGGCCTGAGTGACAATGCGCAATGATGTTCCAACCTTCCTCTCTAGAAACGCACCTTCGAACCACCTGATATGCACAAATACGGAATAGGTAAGGATCTTCCCAGAAAAAGTTCTTAAGGTCACTGAAAAATTTCTTCTTCTGCTGAATGCTTAAACCCCCCTTCAGTACCCGTCCTGATAGATAATTCGCAAAATCTGCGAAACATGGAACATCTTTCGATTCTAATTCTTGTACCGCATACAAGTGCTCTTCAGGGAAAAAATCATTAATTTCCTTGTTTGCCGGTTCTTGCCCCCACAACCTTCTAGTCTCGGCAGATGGTCGGCAACCACATTCTCTGTCCCCTTTTTATCTTTGATTTCCATATCGAATTCTTGCAACAACAATATCCACCGAATCAATCTCGGCTTCGCATCTGCCTTGTTCATGAGATAACGGAGTGCAAAATGATCTTTGAACACGGTGACATTAGATAGGATGAGATATGGTCTGAATTTATCAAAAGCATACACTACTGCTAATAATTCCTTTTCAGTAGTGGTGTAATTCTCTTGTGCACTTGTGAGAGTTTTGGTAGCATAATAGATCGGTTGAAATTGCTTATTTCTTCTCTGACCCAAAACAACTCCCACTGCATAATCACTAGCATCACACATTACTTCGAACGGCTCATCCCACTTCGGTGTTGTCAGGATTGGTGCTTGCACTAACTTCTCTTTCAACACATTGAATGCATTCAGACAGTCATTTCCGAAGTCAAAAGGGGTATCCTTCTCCAGAAGTTTGGTCAACGGTAGGGACATTTTCGAAAAGTCCTTAATAAACCTTCTATAAAAACCTGCATGACCAAAGAAACTGTGGATCCCCTTTACATTCGTAGATGGAGGAAGCTTGTCAATTATCTCAATCTTCGGCTTATCCACCTCCATACCTGCTTGGGAAATCTTATGTCCAAGGACAATGCCTTCTTGCACCATAAAGTGACACTTCTCCCAGTTAAGGACGAGATTCGTCTCTTCACATCTCACTAATACTCTTTCCAAATTGTTTAAGCAAGCATCGAAAGAGCCCCCGAACACTGAAAAATCATCCATGAATACTTCCACAATATGTTCGAGAAAGTCGTCAAAAATGGTCGTCATGCAGCGCTGAAATGTTGCAGGGGCGTTACACAACCCGAAAGGCATTCTTCTATAAGCAAAGGTACCATAAGGGCAAGTAAATGTGGTTTTCTCCTGATCTTCTGGGGCTATTGGAATTTGAAAGTATCCCAACATGCCATCAAGGAAACAGTAGAATTGATGTCCTGCTAGTCGTTCCAACATTTGGTCAATAAATGGCAAAGGAAAGTGATCTTTCTGAGTGACGTCATTCAGTCTCCTATAGTCAATGCAAACTCGCCAACCAGTAACTGTCCTAGTGGGGATTAACTAATTCTTTTCATTCTTCAACACTGTCATTCCTCCTTTTTTCGGGACAACTTGGGTTGGGCTCACCCACTTGCTATCTGATATGGGATAGATGATTCCCGCATCCAAAAGTTTTATTACTTCCGCCTTAACAACTTCTTTCATATTCGGGTTCAATCTTCGCTGAGGTTGGATCACAGATTTGTAGTCATCCTCCATTAGGATCTTATGAGTGCAGAATGATGGGTTTATACCCCTAATATCGGAGATCTTCCATGCAATAGCTGATTTGTGCTTTTTTAACTTGCTAACAAGCTTATCCTTCTGTTCCTCAGACAAGTTTGAAGCTACAATCACAGGGAGTTTAGAGTCCTTCATTAAGAATGCATATTCCAAATGTGTTGGAAGAGGTTTAAGCTCAAGTTCTGGTGGTTCAACAATTGATGGGTGCAAGCCGCCCTCTTTCAATTTATCAATCTCCTCGAAATCATTTGCCTCATGTTCGCAGTTATTCTCCTCCTCTTCTAATTGGGTACCTATCTCTTTACAATCTGCAACAGATATCAACGTGTCCATTCCACATAGTTCTACTTTTGAAATAGCAACCCCAACTGAAAAGAGTTCCTGCCTCTGATCTTGATAGGAAGAATCAAACTGAGCAAGTATTCTTTCTACACTTTCCTCCAACTGGTCACTCATTGACGCCGACGTGGATTCCTCAAACTGCTTTATCACATTATCTAATTCACCGTTTTGCCCTTGAATCCTGGCGATGTACTCTTCAACCGATTCTTCTACTGGCTGTTGAGTTGTACACTGCTCATGGTAAGAAAGACACAGCATGTCATGCCATGCAATTGTTTGAACTTTCTGCTCCACGTGTTCAACCATTCTCGTGATAGTGCCAAACGATTCAAACATGTTAATCATTTCCTATATAAAAAATAAGGAAACGTTAGAACAATGATAGAATGAGAAGATATCAAACAGAATATATGGTGAAATAGCTAAGAAAACAAAGTGCAAAGTATCTCTAAACACCTAGCTCCCCACAGGCGCCAAAAACTTGACAAGGTCCCCTTGCGTATATCCCGCAAGTGCACGGGTTTGTCGAAGTAATAATCCCGGGTGAGCGGGTATCGAATCCACAGGGAGTAGGGAATGAAAATATTTAATTCGATTCTTAGCTATGTGAAAGATCAATGATAATGAGTGTGACAATGATTCATTTCTCAACAGTAAAAGCAACAAGTAAGAGAGCAAAAGTAAAGAAGGGGTAAGGCAATCGATAAAGATGGGGTACCCGGATAATGCTCCACCTAGGATAATTGTTTCAAGTGCAAGAACCCTCTATTATGCTTCCTAATCAATGCAATGGTGAGTCGTGGAAATCCTTAATTACATAGTCCCAAATCTAAGGTCAACTAAGCCTAACTCTATACATGTCCCGGAGGAGAAATCGAACAATCTCAACACCTCGCACTCGCATAGAGTTGCAATGAGCTCTAGGGATTCCAAGTGATAAATCTCTTCCTAATTATAGACCTAACCCTTTGGTCCAGGCGGAAGGTCCCTAACCATAATTAAGCCCTAGATACTAAGATCACCTCAACGCTTCACTCCGTTGCACACGCAAGTAAGACCCAGCGGAAGTTCATCTCTTAGACCATTCACTCTATTATGGCCGCAAAGAACTCGAGGAACAGAAGAAGAATCTATCATGCCGGAGGGAAAAGGGGGCGCTCCTGTACCTCTCGACTCACCCTCTCAACCCTCTCCAACCTAGCTATGTCTAACGCTCGTGGTGTGTCACTCACTCACAAGGTTACCAACAAGAACTCTCAACCCTAGTGTCACTCTAGAGGAAATGTTCATACAATCAAGCATTCAAGGTTGGAACTCACACTAAACATCAATTTATTGAAAGCATAACAAAGATTTAAAGAAACAAATACATCCTAGGGTTCACAATACCCGAGTACCCACTAGGGGTTTAGCTCTCCATGGAGCTAAGTACAATCAAAGAAATAGAATGTAAAAGCAATGAATCCATAAAGAAACTCCCTCGATAGTCGTGTCGATAGTCTTGTGGAAAGTCCTCTACTCGTCATCCAAGGATTCCCTCATCAGGTATAGGATACGCCTCGACGGAAGCTCCCCTACCAACCTTCTTCCTAAGGAATCACGATGTCGGAGCCGTAGAACCTCTCCAAAACCTTTGCCAATACCCCTCAAAACCCTAGCCGAAGCCCTCGCTCAAGTTGGGGAAAAGATGGAGAAAAAAATACGAAAATCAGGGCTTAATCGGCTTTAAATAGGGCTGGAATCGGGCGACTTCACGGTCGTGGATGCTCCACTCGCCCGTGCGGAATTTCCACACGGGCGTGGATAACTTCCACACGCCCGTGTGGATTCTCTATTTCTCTGGTTTATCGGCCGTCTGTGAACAGTGCTGCTACAGTACATGCTACA